>NC_052514.1:1301533-1324870 GCF_014356525.2 Nilaparvata lugens | reverse complement strand
AGTTTATTTGCTTGATCAGATAACTATTTATCCATGGCGACCTATATTTCTGTGTCAAGTTATTTTTCAAAAGAAGATTTTCTTGTGAATCTTTGATAGCGCTTTTTAAAATGTCAATGAATTTTCCCATCCCTCATCAACCGATACTGCTGGTATTTCTCTATCCCAATATCGCGATGAATAATATTATTCAACTTCCGGTAATTGATTAGGCATTTTTTTATAATTTGTATCTGCTTCTTCGTTGGATCTCTTCAATCCTTCAACTCTAAGTGATTGTACTGTGATCAGTTATATCTAAATGTAGTATTTCTGGAATTAGATTAATTTTATTCAGTTCTGTTCTATTTTTGCCGGATTTTAAGTAAAGATGATCTATTAAAGAGTTGGAAAATCGGGACCTATGAGTGTAATCAGTATTGAGTGATTCAATCCAAAACTATTCATTAGATATTTGTAATCGTCAATAATTCTGGTGTTCTGAAAAAGATCTATATTTATATCTCCCGTGAAAAAGAAAGGGACCTCATTGTTTTCGTTAATATTAAATATTTCTTCTAAGTACAAGGTTAATTCGTTAAGAAATATTTTGGGTGAGTTTGATTGCAACCTGTAAGCAGCCAACAACTGAAATTCAAAATTATTATATGAACAAGATATATGTACACAGTCCGCTGAAATAAAAACTATTGTCTTTGTTTTGAACGTTATCTCACTGCTATATAAACCAAAGTTCCTCCTGCTCTGTAGTTATGATTAAATTACCATGTACGGAATAGCCCTCTATATGATATAAGTCTATTTCATTCTCTAGTATCCATATTTCTGTCAAGACTATTATTAGCTATTATTAGCGGGTTGTTTTTTAATTTCCTCATTTGCACTAAGAATAAATCGAAATTACTTCGCAGACTGCGTATATTTTGATGAATAATTAGTGTTTCTTTGTTACTTATCTCTGATGACATTTTTATTTACGGTACTGACACTGTTATTTTCTTGGTTACCTGGCTGCTTTGATGCACTTCTCACGCTCAGCTTTTTCACTTGTTCACTGTTCTTGAGTTCAATAACTGGTGTTCCGTCTTCTTTCCTAGCTAGAATCTTCCCTTCCTTGATCCATAGGTATTTGATGTCGCCTCTTTTGAAGATCTCTCTCGCCATGGTGGAAATCCTTCTTCGCGTAGGTGCTAGACTTTCATTCACATAGACTGGATGGTCCGTTGTTTCTCCCATCTGCTTTGTAGAAAACTGCCTCGTAACTTTCCTTTTATTCAATATTACTTGTGTGTCTGTTCTACGAACGAACTTGACAACGATTGGTGGAGGTAGGTTTTCATTTCGTTGTTTAAGTCTGTGACAAATGTCGATTGCATCTGCTTTTATTTTGTGCCCTAATGCTTCGCTCATTCTACAAATGATTTCTGTTACATCTTCATCCTGTTTTTTGGGTATACCATTTATTTCCAGCATGTTCGATCTTGAGTATTGTTCCATATCCTCGACGCGCTCCTTCAGTTCTGCATTTTCTTTCCTGAGGTTTTAATTATTTTATCTCTTAGAATCATTTTATTCCTCTTTTTTTGGAATTATTAGTGATATATCCTGGGGGTAACTCTATTACCCCACTTGGTATTCCATGTCATGCAATTTTTTGGTAAAAAAGTAAATTTGTATGGCTTTTGTTGGTGGGGAGTCCCTTGCGGGAAGGTCCCACCGCCTGAATATATAATTTAAGCCGTCAATGGGCCTTACGACTGTCATACTTCAGCCGAGACCGACAGTTTAACGTGCCCATCCGATAACACGGATATATATAATTATATGTATAATTTTTTGGTATATCTCATCCATTATAAGAATAGATAAGATATACATTTAATGTTCAATTTTCATTTTATTAGGTACCAACCCTGATTCATAATGATCACTTAAAATCCAAATTAGAAAGAGCTTCGCTATAACCATAATTTAATTATTTGACAACATTCCCTCTACAACAATATAATAGAATGCTCAATTTTGTTGGCCTGTCAGTTTTGAAAACCTATTTATCAACAAAAGAAATTTATTTTCAATCATTCTATTAGATTTTGTCATTGATGAATTGATGGGAAAAAATATAGAATAATTATATGAAACATAAATCTTGTTGGGGTAACCCACTTACCCCACTTGGTATTTTGTGTATGTAAAAAACGTTGGTAGTAGAAGGGTTAATTGTGGTAGAGGAATCTAATAGACGATAGAGGATAGACTATCTAATTCTGATAGAGGATTCACAATTTCAGTTGAATCATAATAGTTATTACAGTGAGGTCCACGTTATAATGGCAGTGTTTCAGTAGGAATGGTATTGCTATCCTTGTCTTTCATTCGACAAAGCAGACACGACAGCCAAACAATATTGAATTGCAAACCCGCTACAAAAACTACCGGAATACTTTAAATAATTTAATAAAAACGGCAAAAATAGATTATTTTAATGAGAAGTTCGATGAACATAGGAATAACGCCAAGAAAACTTGGGAATACATTAACGAGCTGCTGGAAATAAAGAAAAAAACAAAAGAAATAAGCCTAGATGCAGATATACTCAACGATTACTTTGCTAATGTGGATGTATCATTTGCCAGAAAAATATCAGGAAATGTAAGTGATATCCCAGTTCCTCGATCGCTATCAAATTCATGTCAGCACAGTATCTTTCTCAACCCCACAAACTCAAACTATAAATGTCAATTATAAATCACTTGAAAAACAAATCTACACCAGGACCAGATAACTTCACAGGACCTTTCATAAAAAAAATTTCTCACCACATAACTGGACCCTTAGAACATATATTCAACAAATGTTTAAATGAAGGATATTTCCCAAAAAAGTTCAGAGAAGGCAGAATCATCCCAATACCTAAAACCGGAGATTTAAAAAAAGACAGATAATTATAGACCGATAAGCTTGATAAGTAACCTTTCCAAAATATTAGAAAAAATAATAAAAAACAGAATTATGAGTTTTTTTAGAGAAAGAAAATATAATAAATGAAAAGCAATTTGGTTTTCAAAAAAATAAGTCTACTAAACATGCAGTCATCCACTTGAACAAAATAATTTTTGACAAGTTTAATAACAATAGAAAAAACTCTTGCAGTGTTCATGGATCTATCAAAAGCTTTTGTTACGATACCTTACAATATATTATTAAACAAATTGGATAGGGCTGGAATTAGAGGTGCAGCAAATGATTTATTTTCTTCATATTTGACTGAAAGGAAACAATACCTACATCTTCAGGGTCAAACTGATATTAAATATACGTCAGGTTTCGGCTTGCCTCAAGGTTCTGTGCTATCACCAATTCTTTTTTTGTTATATGTGAATGACCTACTCAAACTAAACCTCCAAGATTGCACCACTCTGTCTTTTGCAGATGACACTGTATGATCTTCAGCGGCAAAAGCTGGGTAGAAACTTCAATATAGCCAATAGAAACCTAATAATTGTTAGAAATGGCTTCAAGATCATATCCTGACTTTAAATGCTGACAAAACTAAGTATATCACCTTTTCACCCAATATAACTGGACAACAAGCAACAGATTTAAATCTTAAAATAGGGACAACAAATAATAACAATGAAAACTCTACAGATAATACAGAAGTACAAAAACATTAGAAAGGGTTCACACAATTAAATATCTTGGTATATTATTGGATCAACATTTAAAATGGAACAAACACATAGATTATTTGTGCTCAAAGTTGAAATACCTCATTTACATTTTTTACAAAATAATAAAATAAAAAACATAGACATTATACGGAAAATTTACTTTGCATACGCTCACTCATTATTTCAATATATTAATGAAGTATGGGAGCTGCTTATGATACACATCTGAAGAAATTATTTATCTTACAAAAACATATTATAGAGCAGCATTAGGAAGACCCCGACTCTATCCTAGTAGGGAAATTTTTCTTGAATTTAAGGTCCCTACAATAAGACAAATATATGAAAAATAATACTCCATATCAATAAGAATAAATTTAATTTTCCTGCACACATTACACCCCATAATACACGTCCTAACAATAGATTTACACAGAACTCATTAAGCTAACCATATGCAGGCATCAATTTACTTATTATTGCAGCTACATTATAAATAAAATTCCAAACGATTTTATAGATAAACAAATGACACGTAATTTAAGCAAAAGCATAGATTATTGGATTGAACATAACATATTCTTCAAACTAGTTGTATAAAGTATAATATTGTATCCAACAAGCATTGTTACTAAAAACATTGAGCAATGGTTTTCCCATTTTCACGTTCTCAAACCAGGTATTGTAAATGTTCCCTCATCATCTTTTTTTTTATTGTATTGTTTATGTATTCCCTGTGTGAAATATTCACTTCATGATGGCCTCAAGACGTCACAGTGGTTAATTGGATTCTACTTTGTCATATAGTATGTACTATTCTTAAGTTTTTAAATTTTTTTCTGAGCCTTTGAGACTTTTGTATATTGCTGTAATACTTTCTTTAGCTCTATTTAATTTAATTTTTATATCTCTTCTTACTTAACTAGAATTATTGAAGCAGAATAAGTTAACTGCAACTCACTGCCAACACACAAGGACTCTTATGTTGGCAGTGCCGAATATTACATTGATAATAATTATTGTTGTGCAAGTTACAATAAATGTCTATTTGTAGGTCATTGTATATTGCATACTTTAGTGATTGTATTGTACAAATATTTGTATGTGATTTTTGGCAATAAAAATTCAATTCAAGTTAAATTTGTTCAAATGCTAGTTAATGAATGATTATTATTGAACGAAAATACCAATTGAATGCTGTGAATTACCCCGAAGACGTATGCTACTGCAAATATTGGCAACAGGACAATCAGCTAAATGGAAATTCGATGAGCGCTACTAGGCCTATACAAAAATTATTTGTCAGCCCGGGAACAACATGTTTGTATTTTGTATAGTAGTGCTCATCGAATTTCCATCTAGCTGATTGTCCTGTTGCAAATATTTGCAGTAGCAGAAATCTTTGGGGTGATTTACACACCGTCTTCACCCTGAAGACCTCCAGCTTAGACTTCTAATTATCTAGCTGTTTACCCTTTTATATATTTGCAGTAGCAGAGATCTTCGGGGGTGAATTGCAGCATTTAATTGGGATTCTCGTTCAATAATAATTATTTTCAATTTTTGTGTAGTTGAGAAGTTGATATTGTGGTAATTATTCATATTGAATGAAAAAGACTAAGAAATTGTCAAAAACCACAGATTTATTGATAGGTACTTAGAAAGACCGGTTTCGGTTATTATAGTAACCATTATCAATCTCTGATAAACTGAGATTGTCTTATCAGAGATTGACAATGGTGTAATAACCGAAACCGGTCTTTCTAAGTATCAATAAATCTGTGGTTTTTGACAATTTCTTAGTCTTTTTCATTCATCTTTAAGGTCTTTGAGTGGAATCATAACCCTATTTTGGACTTTTAAAATGTTATCTAAATTTGGGAGAGAAATAGTACAAGGAGTATCCTTAGTTTTTCTCTCCTAATCAGTGCTTCTTTGTAAAAAATATAAATAAATAATAAAAATTCAATAATTATTTTGATGTTTTCCTGTTTTACATTATTATTCTCTCCCCCCTGATCATTGTTACATGTTTTCTGACTATTTTCTTGACTATATTAATAATAATTTCATGTTTTATGAGCAACTCACTCACGTTTTCTCTCCTTGTCTGCCCCACAGAACTAGCGAGTGTGACGTGGTTCGGGGAGAGTGCACCCAGACATACGTGCCCTATCTGTTCCTGGTGATTCCGCTGGGCCCTGTCACCCTGACCGGCCAGGACTACGTGTTGGTGGAGAGTGGCTGCGTCTGCAAGCCCAAGTACGCATCTAGTTCATCCCCTACGCAAGGGGATCCCACCGCTATACCGCATACTAAACTATAGACAATGTCGTGATTAAAAACTCTGAAAGATTCTACAAAAAATGCTACAACGCTGAAATTTCAGAGGATAGTAGAATTGTGGAATCTTCTGAAATCTTAGACCAACGAATTACATAATCGAAAGATCTACTAAAGGATTGTAAAAGATCCTGAAATCCTTACAGTTGTGTTGTGTGTGATGTTATGACAGTACTTTTCCACAATAAAAACACAAATTTGAATTGGCAACCACTTTTATTTTGATAAAAGTACTATATATATATCCCTTCATTTCAAGGCTGTGCAAAGGCTAAAAATAAGCTTTTTACTCGATGAAGTTTTTTGATTTGTATATCATCAAGCTATCAAAATGAAAAAGTTTTCTCAGGAAAACATTTTTTTCTGATCATTAATTTTTGATATATGAGCGACTAAAGTTTAAATTTTTGGAACAGAACATTTCAAATTCGGTAAGATATAAATCCAAGAGATTTAAAGGATGGATTTTTCATGGTATTGTTGATCTAGTAAAACAAAAATTTTTGGAAAATATCAATTTTTGAGATAGTTATTCAATTCACTAAAAATAACTTTTAGTTGAGTTATTTTTGGAAAATTGAATAACTTTTCCAAATTCTATATTTTCAAAAAATTTTTGTTTTACTAGATCAACAACACCATGAAGAATCCATCCTCTAAAATCTCATGGATTTGTATCGTACCGAATTTGAAATGTTCTGTCCTAAAAATTCAAAGTTCAGTCGCTCATATCTCAAAAAGTAATGATCGGCAAAAAAATGTTTACCTGAGAAAACTTTTTCATTTGGATAGCTTGATGATATACAAATCGAAAAACTTCGAAAAATATCACGAGTAGAAAGTTTATTTTCAGCCTTTGCACAGCCTTAATAGAAGTGGTTGACAATTATTTCAATTTGTGCTTTCATGATCCTGAAATCTGTGAATTCTTCTGAAATCTTAAGATTTAAAATCTATTGTGGATACTGAAATTGTGAGTTCTGAAGTCACTAAGGACTGTAAGGCTAGGCACACACTAGTTAGTCAAGACAAGACAAGACATGATCAGACACGTTCAGTCACAATACTTCACATAGTTGCTTATGAAGACATGTCTAATTGCAATGACTAATCAGTGTGTGTTGCGTCATAAGCAACTATGTGAAGTATTGTGTCTGATCATATCTTGTCTTGTCTTGTCTTGACTAACTGATGTGTGCCTAGCCTTACGATTTTTCATTTCTAAAGATTTTGTTTTAACAAAAAAAGAAAGATTCCAAAGATTCTAGAACACAAGAATATTGTAAGAGTCATGGAATCTGTCGATTTTCATGTTCTCCAATGATTCTGGAATCCATATAACTTATTCTTGAATTCTAAAAATTGTGGAATAACACGAGCACAAAGCTTCTAAACGTAGATATTAGAGCTCTAGGATAGTAAAGGGTTATAGAATCCTTCGATTTTTAAGTTTCATTGGGAATTCGATTATCAATTCCTGAGTTATGAAATTCATAGTCTTTTGTGTGATTCTAAGGTTTTTGAAATACTTTCAAGTTCTAGGGATCTTAGAAAATTGATAAATTTTGAAAGGCTTGTGTTGAATGGGATATTGAATATAATTAATATATTTTATATATTTATATATAAATATATTTTCAATTAATATATAATTGGATACTAATTCATAGTCTTTTGTGTGATTCTAAGGTTTTTGAAATACTTTCAAGCTCTAGGGATCTTAAAAAATTGATAAATTTTGAAAGGCTTGTGTTGAATGGGATATTGAATATAAATCTTTCATTTGAATATATTATGTACTCCTGATAGTCAAGTGATATTTTCTAATTATCTTGTTAGATTCAAAATCAGGAAAAATTGGTCATACTTTAAAGCATGGAGATTCAAATGATTTTATTTATTTTTCATGAATATATTTGAAATTTTAGTGGTTTGATACAACAAAAATCAGCCAGAACTTGTTTTAAAATCTCTTGAGATTCCCAAATCTTGAGTCCATCTTGAGAAATCTTGGGATTTCCAAATTTTGATCCAGATCTGGAAAAGGGGTATGACAAACTAGCAAATGAATACTTGATAAATTCAATGAATATGTCATATTATATTTAATTTCATATCAAATATTGTCATAAATATTCAATTTTATATCAATTATTGTCATAAATACTTAATATGTCATATTATATTCAATGGATATTAAAGACAGTCGAATTTTATTTCTTATTCAATTTGGGGGTTCCAATAACAGTATTCTTTCTAATGTGATATTTTATCAGCTTATTCGTTTTGGCTTTAATAAAAAATAGGAAATCATTGGAGATAAGGTTGATTCTCCAATCGGTACCGTATATTTTTTATTAGAAGTCGTTGTAAGGATGGAAAACTCAGTGTATCTACAACCCTCGTATGTTATATATCATATATTGTATGATATTCAATAGTAGAATAGATTTGAATTAATTACAAGAATTATTTTGAAGATAATATTATGTTGTACTCTAATTTCATTATGTTGTTGCTGGAATCATTGTTAAAAACCAAATATGATGTTATATGATTTAATATATTTTATTCTTTAGAATCTCTATTTGCCGTTGGTCTTGATATTTTCATTATAAAAATAAAACTTACAAAAATATAGTTATAGAAGGATGATTTAATATCTGAATAATCTTCACATTTTCTGAAATCATTCATGTGATTTAATTATAAATTTGGATCGTTATTATTCATAGCCCCGGGTGCACAAAAGCCGGTTAAATTTTAACTGTGATTAACTCCATGAAAATCGATCAAAGAAGGCGTTTTTGAAAATACGGCTTCTCTGATTTGTTCTCGTGAATTCATCACGGTTAGAGTTTAACCAGCTTTTGTGCAACCGGCACATAGTCTAATCCACTAACTTAGAATCAGGAGTAAGTTCCTGTCTAATGTATAAGAAAATATGAGTACTTTCAATGTATATAGGTACGGTATGTGTTTGAGCTTTTCTATATATTTATTTATTGAGAGAGAAATTTGAAAATCTATATCTTATTTATGAATGTTTGTTAATTTTTAAATCAGATTATATCACATTATGAATGTACTTTATCGAATCATTCCACCTTATTATCACCTCGAGAAGTACCAAGCTTTCAGATAGATTGAAATCTTTTGAAGTTCTTCTGGACTAATACAATCGTATATTCACTTACTAAACTATAGTGAGTTCCACGTTATAATGGCAGTGTTTGGTTAGCAAAGGTATTGCTATCCTTGTCTATCATTCGACATAGTAGATAGTGCTTTGAATGAGAAAGACTAAGAAATTGTCAAAAACCACAGATTTATTGATACTTAGAAAGACCGGTTTCGGTTATTACACCATTGTCAATCTCAATATGACGTCGACCTCACTATAGCTACTTATAAATTTTTATAAACTATACAACTTTAGAATTTTTTGTTATCATACAGATTCCACGGCCTGGAAAAAAATTCCAGATCCTGTTTAACTACTGACTAAACAGTGATCAATTATTATATGGATAATATAGATGATCAATTATATGAATATATCTGGATTCCCATCTATCACTGTCAGTTATAGTGACCGGTACAATGAAATTATAATTCCCATGAGTTTTAATGGGACTATATACACGCTCGGCCAGCCTGAGTGTGTATAGTCCAATTAGAACTATGGGAATTATAATTTCATTGTACCGGTCACTATAACTGCAGTGATAGAGGGGAATCCAGATATATCATATAATGATCATCATATTATCCATATAATAATTGATCACTGTTTAGTCAGTAGTTAAACAGGATCTAGAATTTTTTTCCAGGCCGTGGAATCTGTATGATAACACAAAATTCTAAAGTTGTATAGTTTATAAAAATTTATAAGTAGCTATAGTGAGGTCGACGTCATAATGGCAGTGTTTTAGCAATAGTATCGCTATCCTTGCCTATCATTTAACAAAGCGGATAGCACTCTCTTTCTCGCTTTGCTCTGTTGCCAGATCGTCTTTTAACAATGTAGAATTTATAATCAATTAACAATATATTTCATCTTGATCATGAAAATGCATTATGAGTTTATTTAAAAATATAATTCCTAGCTCAATAAAATATAATTTATTATTTTAAACGAGAATGAAAAGTTAATATTACATCAATAAACCTGTATCAGCAGCTACCATCTATAGAAGGCATCGACAAGACAGAGAATTGGCAACGTTGTTCTCGTATCTTTCTCCACTGCCATTATAACGTGGACATCACTATAGAGTTTAAGCAATATACAGGAAATAAGCTTCCCACTAAATATAATCTTGTCAGCCATTTTGTTTAGTGTGGTAAACTAGTGTTGTAAAATTATTTTCACATTCACCAATTACTGAGATACCAAGTCTTCATAAGCAACTCCTACTATATTGTAAAGTATATTATCCTCTGCGGATATTTCTTCTTATCGTCTTCATTATAATTATCACTCTCCACATTCTTTGACCTTTCTTCTTCGGTATTTGATTTTCTTCTCTTCCATTTTGTTTCTCTTCATAACCTATTTTTGGACAATTTCTATCCAAATTGGGAAGGAAACATTTTTGGGCTTCAAGCCTTGTTGTCCTTTCCCAATCATTCATAGTTGAGAATTATATGTCTATCAATGTATAAACAAACAAATAAAAAATAATCTATTTCCCCTTTATATTTCAATCTTCTTTGTTGTGCTTTTTCACAATTGAAGGGCACAATCATCAAGGTTAGTAAATTATTTATGTACCCGTATTGTATAATACTACATTGCTTCAGTAGTTGGAAATGTTATGTATCTGATTTTCCTCTATTTTTTCTTGAACTATATACGGTACTCTACATCCATTTCCTTCTTCATCTTTTCAATATACCCATTTATCATAACCCGATCTCACTCAATTCCTTGTTTTTCTCACTCTCTTTTATTTTACCGTTCTTTCTTTCTTCTTCTCCTGCCTCCATTTTCCTGTTCTCGTATTCTCCATTCTCTTCTACTTCTCCTAAATTATTCCTTATACCCTACATCTCACTTTTCTTAACTTTGTATCTGATCCATAAAGCTCCCAAATATTGTGATTGATCATTCACGTCCTTCTCTCCTCATGATCGTTCTTCTTCTACTCCTTCTCCTCCATGCCCTCTATTCTCCCTCTTACTTTTCGCTCCTTATTCTTCTTCTTCTTCTTCTTCTTTCCAATCTCTCGTTCAATCTACTACCAGATTAAGCCCCTGCAATAATTCTCGACACCCGCTTATGAAGTTACCGAATGGAATAGTGCTATAGTAAAAAAATATGGTGTGGCGCACTCACACAACTTCCCTTGCCGATATGAGAATTGATCACCTGACGGTAGTGTTCCCGCGCATCTCAAGTCTACTATTCAAAGATTTGAGCCAGCTGGTGACAGGGCAATAACGCTGGATACACACGAGGTGTGCTATCTCTTCATAGTGAATCATTTGATAGAATCAACAGTTGCCAACAGTTTGCAATTGGATAATCACATTTTCTCGAATTATGAGCTTATTTTTAATTTTAGGTGAAAATGTTACCAAACATTAGTTGTAGAGATTCTCATGCTCAATCTTTTCCACTCGAAATTTTTTGTTTAAATTGTATCTGAAGCCTGATAATGAGAATCTAAAATCAAACTTTGCATAGATGGGGCGGAGCTACTGAAATATTTACAGATATGGGACTTGTGGCAGTTGATAGAGCTTATGAATAACTATTTCTGGTATAACTTTAATCAAAATCGTTGGAGCCGTTTTCGAGAAAATCGCGAAAAACCCTGTTTTTGACAGCATTTTCGCCATTTAAGCCGCTATCTTGAATCGCATTTGATCGAAATTGTTCGTGTCGGATCCTTATATTGTAAGGACCTTACGTTCCAAATTTCAAGTCATTCCGTTGATTGGGAGATGAGATATCGTGTTCACAGATGCACATACACTCATACACACACACATACAGACCAATACCCAAAAACCAGTTTTTTGGACTCAGGGAACCTTGAAACGTATAGAAAATTATAAATTGGGGTACCTTAATTTTTTTCGGAAAGCAATACTCTCCTTACCTAATACAGAGCAAGTAAAGTAATAGCGCACTACATTTCTACAGTATAGTATCTATGCACTAAGCACTATACGGTATGCATATCATTTTTCTCCACTCCCTCTTCACTCTCTCTCTCTCTCACAATTTCTCACACAATCCACCTCACATACTTTCTGACTCTCTCACCCTCACTCTCACTCATACGCATACATTTTCTCACCCACTTTCTCTCACTCTCCCTCTCTGTCTCTCAGTGTTAATCACTCACTCACTAACTCTCTTTCTCTCTCCACTCTACACTCTCCCAGTCACTAGCTTCTATAATAAAATCACTCTTGTATAATAAAATCAGGTAGTTGATGAGCTGTAGCTGCTCTTATAGTGAGTTGTTATACTTCACCGTTTAATTGTTTTATTGCTTCGACTCTGAAGAGACCGCCGCGCGCCAATAAAGCAATTAAAGCTGCGCTGGCCGTAATAAAACTGATAAAATGGCGGCTGTTGTGAAGGAGAGGATTGGGTGGAACAAAAATGTGATGTGTCTAAGAGATTGCTGGTTTTTGTGGAGAATTGGTGAGTTTTTCGTGAAGTTGGGTTTAATTCTGTGTTTTTGTGACAGAAAGAGTCATGAAATGGAAGATTCTAATTCATGATCATGGAAGCCCATTATTTCTTGAAAAACATGAACATTCAACGTCATTCATTCATTGATTCCTCAACTGAGGAAAGATTTCATGTTTCAGTGAACAACTCACCCTGTATTGAAGCGAAACATATTGGCACATCATTTGTCAGGTCAACCTCTATTCATAGCCCGAATATCAACCAAATCTGGGAGATTCGCCTCTTTCATGAAATCCATGAATACATCATGGATTTTTGCAAAAATGGTCAAAAACTGAAATCGCTCAAACCCTCACGAATGATAGTACTTGACGAGAGGAACAATAATTGACCGAGCGAAGTGAGATCTAAGATTCAAGTCAACGGTTTGGCATTTCTCTTAATGTTTAAATGTTTATATGTTGTGCTTTTGAGGCAAAAGTGTTATTTCAATAACTTTCTCACCTTCAAGAGCGGATATCTCAGAAACTGTGAGAGATATAGAAAATATATAAAGGACAAAACCTGTTGGTAATTTTGTGAGCTTTAATTTTGCATGAAATATAAATGTTCATAAGATGCATAGTTTCCGAGATATATGCGAAAAATGAAAAAATGGTACTTTAAAACTACCCCCACCACTTTAGCACAGGGGGTAGGGGTGAGGACTTTTGATATGTTAATCCTCTCACTATCCTCTAAAGAGCTTGGAGTTGAAAATTGTGTTCCAAACTTTTCCCTCTATAATCTTACGTTGACTGGACTATAAGTGATTACACAGATGTGTGGAGAAGCCAGTCTATTGCTGTATTTCCATAAGGTCTATAGTTCCAATCAGGTACTTGTGCATGAGAATACTGCGTGAGGTCTACTGTTCACAGAACTATTAGTATGTCATCACATTGGCGAAATTAACTCCTATTCTTGAGTTATAAGCATTTGATGATGAGTGATTTCTCTGATCTGAGAGTGGATGACATGTTATTGAACCTCTCGTCAAGTACTATCATTCCTGATAGTATGAGCGATTTAAATTTTTGACCATTTTTGCAAAAATCCATGATGTTTTCATGAAAAATATAATCATTCAGATTTGGTTGATATTCGAGCTATGGATAGAGGTTGACCTGACAAGTGTTGTGCTATATGAGTCGTTTTGCTGCAATACAGAAAAGTAGTTATCGTTATCAGTTATCAGTTATCAGTTATCAGTTATCAGTTATTCAGTTATTTACTGAAACATAAAATCCTTCCTCCACTTACAGATATAAGAGATAAGAGACAAGATATGAGTTATAAGAGATGAGTTATAGTAGAACGTTAAATTCAATGATGCTATTTTTGTTTACTTTATCCATTCATTCACACAATAAGTACATCATCAAAATGATAGGAAGAGAAAAAATACGGTTACCTTGTGCTTTTCCTCTCCCATATTTAGATAGGGTTACACATAGTCCGAAATAGGTCAAGTCTTGTAGTTGTTCACTTCACAAAATTTTCAGTCCTTAAATATGTTCATAAAGTAGATTTTCAAATTTAGATGCTTCAAAAACAAAATAGAACATATATTTCACATTATTAGCACTCTTATAGAAACGATTTACATAATTTAAATGATTTTGAAAAATAACCGGGAAAACAAACTTGAACTCTTTGATATGATAATAATTATTTGGTAGTTAAGCATCACAGTAGAGTAGTCATTACTGTTCAAACTTCGCAAAGTCATCAAATTTAATGCAAAGATGATTCTGTTGAGAAAGTAAGTTTATCATTTCTATGGCTCTCATCCGAATTGAGATCATTCTTTTTATATGTTTATTTCATTCAAAATAATAATTTCATCAAAGTTTCCAATCTGTTTCAAAGGATATAGCTCTCATCGGAATTGAGTAATTACCTAATTATATTCAAAATGATTATCCTACCAAAGCTTCCAGTTGCATTCGAAATGCATCTAGCTATTAATACTCGAGCTATAGCTCATCAAGCTATCGAAAAATTCTCTCCTTCAGTGAGGTCCACGTTACAGTGGCAATGTTTGATTAGCAATGGTATTGCTATCCTTGTCCATCATTCAACAAAGCGGGAAGCGCTATCACTTTCTCGCTTCGCTCTGTTGTCAGATCGTCTTTTAACAATGTAGAATTAATAATTTATTAACAAAATATTTCATCTTAATCATATAATTTCTTTTGAAAAAATGTAACTTCTTGCTTGATAAAATATAATTAATTATTCTAAACGATAATGAACAGTTAATATTACATCAATAAACCTGTATCAGCTACCGTCTATAGAAGGCATACAAGACAGAAGATCGGCAACGTTATTCTCCTACCTATCTCCACTGCGATTATAACGTGGACCTCACTGTACCATGGTGACTTTATATAGCTTCTATAAATAACATATCATCATGCCTGCATGAGAGAAATCTTGATATCTACATTCCCTCGGAATCTGTTACAAGAAAAATGTTGTAGACCACTTTAGGTGAGCTCCGAACCACCAATGCGTAAGCTCTATTCAGTATGCTACTCGTAGTAGTAGGTAGAACTATTTTGAAACCACAAGAACAATTCTTGTGAGTTTTCCATCTTTGAAATCACCGTGATGTTACTACTACTCCACGTAATGCCGTGTATACAAGATTGACTAATAAATTTACACACACCATCGATTATAGCCTAGTTCAACAACTAATAATTATAAAAAACCCAATCAATCAATTCAAAATATATTACCGTGATAACAAAGCCATTATCTTTAAACTATTCTCTGTCATTTCAAATTCCATCCCATCAACTTATTTCAAGACTGGCTTCTATGTAAACCAGCCATGGAATTCGAAGCCTAACTAAGGTCGAGCATGCGCGTAGAGCAAATATGTTTGGTTATGCGCCCTTGAAAGGGAAAGAAAGTGCTAATAAGCTGTACAAACATTGTTGATGTTTCTGGCTGTAGACACAGGAGATGGCATTGCTGGTGATACTGTATTAATATTGTGCTGTTTGTGGTCTGTCTTCCACTTGCTCTCTTCCTTCTACTGTCTCTCTCTTTTTAAAAATGTGTCTTTTTCTAATGTGAACTCAAAGTTAGACAGAACCTTTGAACGATTTCGTTTGGAAAAATGGTAGAGCATTGTTGAGGACTTGAATAGTCAATCTTTTCCTGTGTTACTGTCTTTCTTTTTTGAAGTTTGTGTCTTAGTTTAGTTTGGAAATAGTAATAAATAGTTATAGATTGGATCATAAGTTGAAGACTTGAATATTCAATTCATGAGATCCAATCCATATAATCATAGACAAAGAAGAAAGTAATCATTAGATTACTTTGTGATCCTACTTAATGATCGGACTTAGCAATGTAATCTGAATTCAGGAGAGAAATAGCGCAATGTAACCTTATTGTTTTCTCTCTTCAATCATTTCAATGATGTACTATTTGTAAAAATTAAAAATAAAGAGTTTTTAATAATCTCTATATATGAAAATGAATGTCTGTTGTGTGTTAGTTTGTTTGTTCCCTATAGACTCGAAAACTACTTGACAGAACGGCATGAAACTTTGGGAATATGTTGTTTGAATGGTTCCTGACCAGAGATTTTAATAGGTGGGCTAATAATGATTATATATTAATCCATTTTACAGACCTGTTTTCGAAATTGTCGGCCGTGCGGCTAACGTATAACGGGAAGATCATCATGATTCAAGATCATGTTGTGATAATATTATTTATCATCTAAACTTACCAGCTGTAATAAACACATCACTCTGTGATAAAATTGTTTACTGGTATTAAAACGGTAGTTTTGATCACATAGGAAGTCCGTATTAGGATGTAAATTGAAATATTGATTGTAAATGAATAAATTTCATGATTCACCAAATAAATTCAAGTGTGACATGAGATACATTGACTTTTTAGCGGTACGAAGTTCGCCGGGTAAGCTAGTGGTGATAAAATACCAGGTACAGATTACAACTCATCCATATTTTTACATTTTCAGTATTACTTACTTGAAGTGTGTGTGTTATTTTTACTTTCCTTGCCCTATTACCATAGGTAAGGAAAGTATTGCTTTCCGAAAAAAATAAGGTACACCAATTTCTAAATTTCTATACGTTTCAAGGTCCCCTGAGACCGAAAAAGTGGTTTTTGGGTATTGGTCTGTATGTGTATGTGGTGTGTGTGTGGTGTGTGTGTGTGTGTGTGTGTGTGTGTGTGTGTGTGTGTGTGTGTGTGTGTGTGTGTGTGGTGTGTGTGTGTGTGTGGTGTGTGTGTGTGGTGTGTGTGTGTGTGTGTGTGTGTATGTGTGTGTGAGTGTATGTGCGTCTGTGTACACGATATCTCATCTCCCAATTAACGGAATGAATTGAAATTTGGAACTCAAGGCCCTCCCCTATAAGGATCCGACACGAACAATTTCGAACAAATTCAATTCAAGATGGCGGCTAAAATGGCGAAAATGTTGTCAAAAACAGAGTTTTCCGCGATTTTCTCGAAAACGATTTTGATCAAATTTATACCTAGAATAGTCATTGATAAGTTCTATCAATTGCCACAAGTCCCATATCTGTAAAAATTTCAGGAGCTCCGCCCCATCAATGCAAAGTGTGATTTTAGATTCCCAATTATCAGGCTCCAGATACAATTTAAACAAAAATATTTAAGTGGAAAAGATTGAGCATGAAAATCTCTACAATTATTGTTCAGTGACATTTTCACCTAAAATTGGAAATAAGCTCGAAATTCGAGAAAATGTGTATATTCAATAATGCAAACTGTTGGCAACTGTTGATTCTATTAAATCTTTCACTATGAAGAGATAGCAGACTTCGTGTGTCTCCAGCGTTATTGTCCTGTCACCAGCTGACAGATCTTTGAATAGTAGACTTGAGATGCGCGTGTACACTAGCGTCAGGTGATAAATTTCCATAACGGCAGGAAAGTTGTGTGAGTGCGCCACACCAGATTTTTAAATAATTCACCCTTATCAGATATCCTCCATCATTATTGGAACACTGATTCCCCAATTCAATTGGAACATGAGACATTCCAAAACGGAGAAAATATTCAGACTTTATCATTTGAATTACGTGTCTCGAAACCTTTGTTATTCTATGGTATTCCCTATAATATTATTCAAACAAGCAGAATCATCATGTAGAGCTTCCCCCCACCCAACAATCCTCTCGCAGTTACTGTCTACAAGTGATCAATTCATCACTTCTCCACTTTGGATTCAATACTCAACCCAATTTTCTTTTTTTTTTTTGACCATGGAATCTAAATAAAACACAAATTAACTAGTGGTCCTGTGATAGTAGACCTCACGCTCAGTAAGTTACATTGACCTGATGTTATGTTTTCTCAAAAGTTGATAAATAATTTATCAATTTAAAATGTCTAGAAAAAAACCTAAATAAACAGAACTTTTTGTTCTATCGTACCGTGACGTGTCGTCCCGGAATGTGAGTGTGAGCGCTGTTATCAGGTCTGGCTGCAACTGTCTACAAAGTTGATGGAAAGATTCAAGATTTTCGATGTTTTTGAACGGGTAGTATTATAGTCAACTGTCTACTAACGTTGATGGAAAGATACATTTTCAAGATGTTCGATGTTTCTGAACGGGTAGTATTATAGTCCACTAGACAGCTGATTTATGATGAATAATTCTATAGTCTGATTTTTACTGTAATATTGGCGTATGAAGGAGGCTCCTTTCCTTTTATATTATCCTTGAAATGCAAAATTTCCAAAAAACCTTGTATATACGTCGACGCGCAATTTGAAAAGGAACATACTGTCAAATTTCATGAAAATCTATCACCGCGTTTCGCCGTAAATGTATAGACATTTAAACAATAAGAGAAATGCCAAACCGTCGACTTGTATCTTAGACCTCACTTCACACGGTCAATGAATATAGAATCTGAGATACACACTCTTATTGGCGATGAGGAATTTTGAAATAAATGAGTTATTGTCATTTTTTCTGATCCTGAAGTGATACAGATCTGTGTTATTGAGCAACATTTTCAAACAAGCTTATACAACTTGATAACTTCTTCTATGTTCTATCTCTCGATTTTGGTAGGTTCCTTTGGAGTTCTTAAAGGGTGAAATCTGAAAGTTGTTTGATATTATCGAGTTTATTGATTTGAATTTATCCATTCATTTGAAATTACAGCGTTTTTTGTAGAGATTTTCGACAGTATAAGTGTAGAGTTTATTACCTACTAGAAATCACAGACAAGCATATGAATTTGTATCTGTACTGGGAATGCTGAAGCATGACTCATATCCATGGAAGGTGGTAAAGAATTACAAAATCTTTTCAAAGATTCAACGTGAAATATACAAGTAAAAGTGTCTGAACCTCCAGGTTGATTTTGAAAAACGCCACGAAACCAAAGAAAGACCTCCCAAAACGCTTCAATGTTTTTTAGGGCCTCGCTCTGTTTCAAAAATATTCCAAAAAACGGTGAAAATCCCGCTTTTGTCTTTAAAATTATTATTGTTTCATGAATGAAAGTAGACCTGGGGGAGACATTGACCCAAAGCAGGGTGGAATACAGGCATGTAACCCAGGTTATACGGCATCCTCCTCCTCCTCCTCCTCCTCCTCATCTTCTTCTTCTTCTTCTTCTTCTTCTTCTCTTCTTCTTCTTCTTCTTCTTCTTCTTCTTCTTCTTCTTCTTCTCTTCTTCTTCTTCTTCTTCTTCTTCTTCTTCTTCTTCTTCTTCTTCTTCTTCTTCTTCTTCTACATCTTCTTCTTCTTCTTGTTTTTCTGTTTCTTCATCATATTCTACTTCCTCTCTTTGTTCTCTTCTTCTAATCTACTTCTGCTCATATCCATCGAAGGCCAAGGCAGTAATATAATCATTACTGAATGTGAAATATATATACAAGTAAAAGTGTCTGAACCTCCAGGTGATTTTGAAAAACCCCACGAAACCAAAGAAAGACCTCCCAAAACGCTTCAATGTTTTTTAGGTCCTCGCTCTGTCTCAAAAATATTCCAAAAAACGGTGAAAATCCCGCTTTTGTCTTCAATTGATTATTGTTTCATGAATGAGAGTAGATTGGGGGAGACATTGACCCAAAGCAGGGTGGAATACAGGCATGTAACCCAGGTTATACGGCACCACCAATCATAAAAGGTAAAAGGTGAATTGGTCACACTACCCTCACACTACCCTCACATAGCCTCCCGGAACTAAACTGTCTTTACTTTCAATAGATTAGGACCCAACGTTTTGCGACAAACGTGTTTTTGTTGAAAAATGTTTTGACTTTTGAATCTGTAGAAGCCCACCCACATTTTAGCGAAGATATGGGTAGCATACTAGTAGAGAATATTCAGTTGTAAGTTGAGCATAGAGCACATAACATACTGGAGTAGCTGCACATAGAGCATAGAGCATACAACGGCTTATGTCACTTGTTACTTCTCACTTGTGTTTGGTAAGTACACTCATTTTTGTGTTGTTTCATACTCACTTAATACACTTATTAGTAGTTCTGTGAACAGTAGACATCACGCAGTATTCGCATTCACAAGTACCTGATTGAAACTATAGACCTTATGGAAATACAGCAATAGACTGGCTTCTCCACACATCTGTGTAATCACTTGTCAGCTGATTATTTTATCTATATATATAAAAGCGAAATGGCACTCACTCACTGACTGACTGACTGACTGACTGACTGACTGACTCACTCACTCACTCACACACACACTCGCATAACTAAAAATCTACCGGACCAAAAACGTTCAAATTTGATAGGTATGTTCAGTTTGCCCTTTAGAGGCGCACTAAGAAATCTTTTGGCAATATTTTAACTCTAAGGGTTGTTTTTAAGGGTTTAAAGTTCGTCTTTTAGCATGTATATTCTTCTTCTCCCAATCTCTTAATTATAATTGAAATTTCCATATCATATGTTACTATAGTACTATAATCTAGATAGAGTACCTCTTCGAAACAGTTGTTAACTGGTAACTAAATTGAAAATTTTGTCAGGTTCGCATTAAGTTGAGTTGACTTGTTAGGTTGGCACCAAGTTGAAGATTGAAATGCATTTATCGCGGAAAAATTGATTGGGCACTGCTACTTCAATCAGAGCTACTCCTGGAAATTACTAGCCGTCAGGCTCGCTTCGCTCGCCATATCCATTTAGCCAGACGTTTAGTGTGGACCCCCGACTGGATCGTCCTAACGTATGATAAAAATGCTGAAATGAAAAATGCAGGCGAGCGAAGCGAGCTGCTGATCTCATTCTTGGACGATCCAGTCGGGGTCCAGGGGGCGGAGCCCCCTGGCTAGGGGATATGGCGAACGAAGCGAGCCTGACGGCTAGAACACTTATAAACCTATAAATGTATAAAATTCTCACTTATAATCTTGTATAAATTTGCTAGTGAGGAGAAAATCCTTGTCTGGTTTTTGTACTCAACATCATAAATTGTAGCATTTCAAGTGGTTTCACCCAAAGATTCGAAATTACATTACCAAGTGCCGGTTGCACAATGCCGGTTGAATTTTAATCGTGATTAATTCAATGAAAACCAATCAGAGAAGCCGTCTTTTCAAAAACACCTTCTCTGATTGTTCTCGTGAAATAATCACGGTAAAATTTAACCGGCTGTTGTGCAAACGGGTCTAAGTATTCATTCTTTCATAAAAGAGAGCTGGATGGCTTAGATCTGGCAAATTGAAAAGATAGCATGAGATAATATTCTATGATGTAGTTCGTTTATGTTCCAAATTTTAAGCCGATGTTTTGTTAACTCGAACCGATTACTGTCGACTACTGTCTATTATTATCGTTTTTGCCGGGTGAGAGTGTAAGAACGGCACAGTATGAGAGACTACCAGCCCCACAAATAGCTTCACCAAGAACAAACTACTAGGACTCGAGTTAACAATGAAATTTGGAACATAAACACCCTATACCATGGCATACCTTCTCATGCTATCTTCTTTCTATGGAACTTGTAAAATGGTTTCCAGGTCAACCTGATCAATTTCAGAGCTTGACTTACCGACTGCTTTCAGGCAGCCGGGACCGACGGTCTCAAGGTGTCCATTCCTAACACAATAGCTTCACATCAGAAACATGATCTTTGTTTGAATGAATTTGGGTTTAGAAAACTATTCTATACTCCAACTTGAATGGAATAATTCATGCTCACAATTAATATAATTGGGCTTCCAATTCACATCAACATCGGCCAGTGATTCATCTGAATCTTGTCTTGAAACTGGCCTCAATCTGTTGAGAGTATCTCAAATATCCATATGATTTGAAATAAACATAAAACTACAACATATAAACAATATAGAAACATATACATATAAACAATATAGCAATATTATTTCAATATTCATTTCAATATTATTGAAACTTTCGGATTGTTTAGTGTTATTTCCGGCTCTTATCAACCCTTTGAAATTCAAAATTCATCAGTCATATCTCGAATACGTATTCTCTGAGTGTTAATCTTTGGTGAAAACAGAAACTTTAAACTTAACCTCACTTTGGACTATTTATGTGCCGAAATCAAGGAATTGAAGAAGTTTTGGGCAATTGCCTGTTTCTCTTTCCAAATATCGTGTTTGTGACTGTTCTAATAAATAAATAAATAAATACATGAATAACATGAAAAATGATAATGAAATAGTATAATGGAATCTCACTAGAATAGAGTTGGGTTGGATAGAAAGAGAGGAGGGATTTTATGAATCAGAGGATCTCGAAGTACCAAGAAAGCTTGACAGGATGATAACTATTTCATTTTTTCCAACCAAATTTTAGAACAGATCAACAGGTATCATTCAGTATGAAAAAACACTAGAACTCGCCCAAGTATCTCAAAAGAGAATCATTTATTAGAGATCTTTCAAGACAACGAGTAATCGGCTTTCTATCACTCGAACAATTTAATGAGGTTGCCTCATTAACCAATATTCAATGCTCAATTGAATCAGCTCTTGAATCAATCCCACTTAATGTACACAGGAATAGATCTCCAAAATTTAATCAATCTGAAAATTCTTGATTATCTTTCTGTATGTTTCTCCTTAAGTGTTATAAGGAACAAATCATTAAATCCATTGTTAATACCAATAGATCTACCAATAGATCTATCAATAGTCTATTGATAGATAATAGATGAATAACGAGGGGGGAAATACATAAAAACGATCTACTATGTACTATGTACTACGATGTACGATGTACACTTGTGATGGTAATTCATTGGAAACAATGACACAATCCCATACATGAACGAGCTCGTTCTTTTTCACTTCTATTCTTCATCTGACCAAATATGAAGAACTCAAATTTGTTCAATTTGTATTTGACGAAAAAGTTTGTGAGATCATTCACTACCGGTTTCAAAAGAACTCATTTCACTGATTTTAGAATACTCTCAGTTATTTTTCTCTTATAACAAGTTCATCTCCCCACTCTGAGACTTAAAAACAAAGCAAAACAAAGTACAAACAGTGGAGCTTCGTTACTTTGTGGGGGACTTATTTTTTCGGAAGCATCATCATGAAAGTCACTTCAAAAGGTCAGCATTGTAACATTGAGAAACATCCTCAT
>NC_052514.1:1102451-1301433 GCF_014356525.2 Nilaparvata lugens | reverse complement strand
TGGCAACAGAGCATAGCGAGAAAGAGATAGCGCTATCCGCTCTGTTAAATGACAAGGATAGCAATACCTTTTTGTGTAGTTGAGAAGTTGATATTGTGGTAATTCCACATTATATTGTGGTAATTTCTTAGCCTTTTTCATTCGATAGCAATACCATTGCTAATCATACACTGCCATTATAACGTGAACTTCACTATAGTTGGGGAATCATCCAAAATTAGAAATAATATACATCGAGCAATAATTCTAGAAACAATAAAAGATTTTATGATCGAATCACCAAGATACCTTGGTGTACTTGGTGTAGTTACAGCGGAAATTGTGATGATAGGTCAATAGTTAGTCTTCACACACTCGTCAATCTGTTAGGAACTCATTTTTTATCCGAAATTAGAAATAATATACATCAAGCAATAATTCTAGAAACAATAAAAGATTTTATGATCGAATCACCAAGATACCTTGGTGTACTTGGTGTAGTTACAGCGGAAATTGTGGTGATAGGTCAATAGTTAGTCTTCACACACTCGTCAATCTGTTGGGAACTCATTTTTTTATCCGAAATTAGAAATAATATACATCGAGCAATAATTCTCGAAACAATACAAGATTTTATGATCGAATCACCAAGATACCTTGGTGTAGTTACAGCGGAAATTGTGGTGATAGGTCAATAGTCGGTCAATAGTTAGTCTTCACACACTAGTCTATCTCCTGGAAACTCATTTTTTTATCCGAAATTAGAAATAATATACATCGAGCTATATTCTTGAAACAATACAAGAATCTACATTCAAATCATCAAGATATTCCTTGGTGTATTTACAGCCGAAATTGTTTTTATATGTCGATAGTCGCATATTAGTTAAAAATTCACTCACTAGTCTATCTGTTGGGAATCTTTTGTTCATAAAAAAAAAAAAAAAAAAAATATATATATATATATATAGATATATATATAATATATATATATATAATATACATCGAGCTATTTTTTGAAATATACAAGTTTCTAATCAAGTCACCAATATATTCCTTGGTTGGAATTAACACCAAAATCATAGTTACAGCTGAAATTTGGTGGTGATATTAGTTAGAGTCTTCACACACTAGTCAATCTGTTGGGGAATCTTCTATTCATCCGAAAATGGAAATAATATACATCAACACTGTATTTTCACATTATACAAGATTTATAATCAATTTATCATTTTAGAACAAACAAAGCTGTTTGATTCAATAGTAGGCTACACTCACTACTACACAAGTAGTAATAAGAGTAAAGAGATTGATAATAATTTTTTCCTACAGATACTTGAAAAGTGATCATTCTGCACTGATTGCAGGCCGCAAAGAATCACTTTTCCGCTCTAGTGCGGGAAAAATTTTTCTGCACTCCAGATTTGCAACATGGCAACGCAAAATACTTAGTAGGTTATGGAGCAACAGTGCAGCAAAATCAAAAGAAGTTGGTAACAGTGACTGCTGTGGCGCTATAGTGAGCAGAGGTGCACCAAGCACAACGCGCTAATTATTATTCATTATATATTATAACCAAGGACAACGAGGACTTTAGGATTTTAGGATTAAGGTTTTTATCAATAATAAAATTACACAGAAAAACATTTGATGGATTCCAGGCAATTTTACCTATAATTACCCACTTCTCATATTCAATGGTAACTGTAGGAAAATCTTAATGTGAAATACGTGCGCAAAGTTCCTCTGCTGCACTCAGGAACCATTCCGCCCTCGCCTACGGCTCGGGCGTAAACGTTTCTTTCGGTGCAGCAAACTGTCACTTTGCGCACTAGTTGCACAAATAACTATTTTCCTACAGATACCTTGAAAAGTGACCATTTCTGCACTGATTGCAGGCCGCAAAGAATCACTTTTCCGCACTAGTGCGCAAAGTGAGTACTTTGCGTACTCCAGATTTGCAGCATGACAAAATAGTTAGTAGGTTATATGGAGCACCAGTGCAGCAAAATCAAAACTAAGTTGGTAATACTCATAGTGAGGCCCACGTTATAATGGCAGTGGAGAACAGCGTTGCCTTGCCATTATGTGCCTTCATTATTGTCATTTCAATGCTTACATAAGATAAACCCCCTTCAAGCAGTCAGATAAATTTTCAATTGAATTACTAATCATTTTAAATCAATTATTATTACAGCGTTACCGTTGTGTGCCTTGAAATGAATTTTAAATAAATTAAGGTTTTCATTGATAATAAAATTACACACACAAACATTTGATGGATTTCAGGGAATTTTACCCATAATTACCCACTTTTCATATTCAATGGTGACTGTAGGAAAAATTTAATGTGAAATACGTGCACGAAGTTCCTCTGCTGCACTCAACAAACCATTCCGCCCTCGCCTACGGCTCGGGCGTAAACGTTTCTTTCGGTGCAGCAAACTATCACTTTGTGCACTAGTTGCACAAATAACTATTTCCTAAATAATAATAAATTTTGTGTTGAAAGCGACACTTTAAGCTATAGCCTACTCATTAAATGATCACATAAAGTGGCAGGGAAAATATAATTATACTATCTTACAAGTGAATCCTATTACTAGAGTATCAAGATTAATTTTTTAATTTCAATGGTAAAGAGTTGAGCCAGTTACACTCACATCGATTTTTGGACGTACAATTTTCTGCAGTCCTTATGAATTCTATGAAATTTAACGGAACTTCACTAACATCATCGGTTTAACCTAATAAAATTTCTGAGAACGGTAAAACATCGTACAATTCCATACCTCATTTTATTTCATTTTCCTATAGAGTGAGCCTGACTTCAAACTGGAGTTCAATCTATACTTTATAAAATATGGTCTTAGATGAATAACATATTGTCTGTTTCTCACTCAATCAAGTCTGATTGATGAACGATACTGATTGACCGAGCGAAGTGAGGTCTAAGATTCAAGTCGACGGTTTGGCATTTCTCTTAATGTTTATATGTTGCGCATCTACGGCGAAACGCGGTAATAGATTTTCATGAAATTTGACAGGTATGTTCCTTTTTAAATTGCGCGTCGACGTATATACAATGTTTTTGGAAATTTTGCATTTCAAGGATAATATAAAAGGAAAAAGGAGCCTCCTTTATACGCCAAAATTAGAGTAAAAATCAGACTATAGAATTATTCATCATAAATCAGCTGTCTAGTGGACTATAATACTACCCGTTCAGAAACATCGAACATCTTGAAAATGTATCTTTCCATCAACGTTAGTAGACAGTTGACTATAATACTACCCGTTCAAAAACATCGAACATCTTGAAAATGTATCTTTCCATCAAAGTTAGTAGACAGTTGACTATAATACTACCCGTTCAAAAACATCGAACATCTTGAAAATGTATCTTTCCATCAACGTTAGTACACAGTTGACTATAATACTACCCGTTCAAAAACATCAAACATCTTGAAAATGTATCTTTCCATCAACGTTAGTAGACAGTTGACTATAATACTACCCGTTCAAAAACATCGAAATCTTGAAAATGTATCTTTCCATCAACGTTAGTACACAGTTGACTATAATACTACCCGTTCAAAAACATCAAACATCTTGAAAATGTATCTTTCCATCAACGTTAGTAGACAGTTGACTATAATACTACCCGTTCAAAAACATCGAACATCTTGAAAATGTATCTTTCCATCAACGTTGTAGACAGTTGCAGCCAGACCTGATAACAGCGCTCACACTCACATTCCGGGACGACACGTCACGGTACGAAAGGACATCAAGAGCTATGTTTATTTAGGATTTTTCTAGACATTTTAAATTGATAAATTATTTATTAATTTTTGAGAAAACATAACAACAGGTCAATGTAACTCACTGAGCGCGTGGTATACTGTTCACAGAACTACAAGTAATTTTGAAATGAGTCCCACTAGAAAAAAAATTGGGTCCATTCCTGTTCTATATTTAACTCTGATAATAGGCAGAGAGTACAGAGTGTAACATTCTGTGGCATTCTATATTCTCTGATAATAGCGTGACAAGCCCAGTTTTCACACTCCTTCAAAGTGTGATAATCTCTTTACAGGAAAGATACAAAAGACAACAGAGAAAGATACAGAAGATAACACAGAAAGATACAAAGAAAAGAGAGAAATAAGAGAGATAGAGAGAGAGAGAAAGAGAGAGATTGATTGATTGATTGATTGAGTACTTTTTATGTAGATTACAATATATACTGGCTTATACACTTATATACAATAGCTTACAATACAGCAAAATTATAGATGAATTTACAAAATATAAATTAAGAAAATAATTATTGAGCTGTATTATGATATGAAAAAAAATTGTAATAACTATAGATAAAATATTGTTATGCATCTACATAAATTGGCGGAGCTTTGGACATATCCAATGTCCATTCTTCGAAAAGAATATTAAAATTATCCCCACTAATTCTCTACCAAAGAAAAAGAGAGAGAGAGAGAGAGAGATTGATTGATTGATTGAGTACTTTATTTATGTAGATTACAATAATACTGGCTTATACACTTATATACAATAGCTTACAATACAGCAAAATTATAGATGAATTTACTAAATATAAATTAAGAAAATAATATTATTGAAATGTATATGATATGAAAAAAGCAATTTGTAATAACTATAGATAAAATATTGTTATGCATCTACATAAATTGGCGGAGCTTTGGACATATCAATGAATATCAATGACCATTCTTTGGAAAGAATATTCGAAGTATCCTCCCCATTAACTCTCTACCAAAAGAGAGAGAGAGAGAGAGAAATAAGAGAAAGAGAGAGTGGGAGAGAGAAAAGGTATTGTAAGAAATGATACAAGAGATAGCAGAGAAAGATACAAAGAAAAGAGAGAAGAACAGAGAGAGAAGGTATTATAAGAAATAATACAAAAGATAGCAGAGAAAGATACAAAGAAAAGAGAGAAGAACTGAGTGAAAAGGTATTATAAGGAAAGATACAAGAGATAACAGAGAAAAATACAAAAGAAAGAGAGAAAGAACAGAGAGATAATGTATTATAAGAAAAGATACAAGAGATAGCAGAGAAAGATACAAAGAAGAGAGAGAGAAATAACAGAGTGAAAATGTATTATAAGAAATGATACAAGAGATAGCAGAGAGAGATACGAAAAGAAAAAGAGAGTGAGTGAGAGAGTGAGAGAAGGTATTATGTCACGCATCATCGTATCTAATTCACGGTTAAAGTCAGTCAGTGGTCGCTCTCGCTTCAATGTATTACGGCGGCCTTCAATAGAATTACAGTCTGTAACCGACGCCTGTGGGAATATCAATCAGCTCAATCATTCTTTGGCCTGAACAAGATCAGAGATTGATGATTGGAACAGTCCTTATTTGAGATTGTTGACGAATCAATAAAATGTTTCTTGTCTACATTTTAGTACACATTCTACACATTCTATTTATTCTACACATTCTACACATTCTATTTTAATACACATATCTACATTAGTCTACATTTTTCAGTTCAGTATTATAGTTATTTGTATATCTAGAGTGAAAAGTACAACTTTTTCTCCCTGTGGGAAAAAGTTTGAAGCCCGAGGCGAAGCCGAGGGCAGCAATTTTCCTGAGGGAGAAATAGTTATTTGTGCATCTAGGGACTAAAGTGCAACTTTTTCTCCCTGAGGGAAACTGTTGTCGCCCGATGGCGTAGCCGAGGGCGACAATTTCCCTGAGGGAGAATAAGTACTTTAGTCCCGTGATGCACACAACATTTTTCCTCCACCTACACCAATACCTATAACAATGAATAATTTTACTACATCTTCACGCTTTCACACTATTTTTTAAAAACAAAATTTAGCTCACCTCTGATAATAATTTGTTGATAGTTGCTAGTTAATAGTGATAGTTGATAGTTTATAGTTTCCTTATGAGTCACAAAATTCCATGTCGCGTATTAACTATTATATATAGATAGTTTATAGTATAGATGATGATTGTTGATAGAGATGATTGTTGATAGTGTAAAAGCCTACTTCTGATAGTAATTGTTTATTGTTATTGTGCACCCATCACAATTTTGAAAGACCGTGTCTACAATACCGGTAGCGGATTTCGAAGATCTTAGTAGTAACCAAGAAAAAACATAACCTGCAATCTTGTTTTCTGTGCAGACACGCTCAGTCGTCTCTGTTAAAGTGGGTTTTCGTTTATGCGTAAATGCCGTCGTCGACCATGACAGGGAGAGAATCTCAGATTGGGTAGATTTCAATCTGTCTACATAACTTAAAAGATTATGTTAAATTATGTTTTAATGGAGCAGGTTGAGCTTATACTTTTTTATACTTTTAAATGCCAATATTTTGATATTATTGAAAAGTTTATTTCTTTATTAATAAAGACAAATAATGAAAAAGTTATTTAATCAGCTGTTTTAGCACACTTGAAATTTGGACAATATGAATGTCAACAATGCTTGCCGTCGTCGACTGCGGAAAGTTCGCATAAACGAAAACGTACCTTTAGATGAACGCTCTCGTAGAGATGCCGATGACGTTAGAGGTGTGTACTTTTTCATATCCACCAACGGTTGAACATAACCTAACAATCGAAAAAGAGCTACTTATTTCCTAGAGCTAAAATATTCCAAAGATCGAAATAGAGCTCTTTTACTTTTCCTCTACCGACCACGACAGTGTTGCCACATTCCTCATTCTTCAATCGCGGTGTTGTCGGACTTCTTCCCATGTTAATCTTATGGGTTTATTTTTACTCCCTTGGGAGTAAAAGTGATCACTTTTCCCGCTGGGAATTATTTTTAGTCCCATGGGAGGAAAGTAGTACTTTAGTATTCGATTCCAGGGTGTAAAATGAGACTTTTGATAGTAGGTGGAGGAAAAAGTATTTTTCGCTCGTGATGTACACAACATTTTTCCTCCATCTACATTTTTTTATATAAACTGCAAACAAAATCATTCTAATAACTTACGTATTGGTGACAATGATTCCTAACAACATAACCTAAATCTAAAACCTAAAACCGGTCATCTGATTGGCACTGCCGATTGCGCTATCTATCGGCAAAAGTTGTAACAATATATCAGCTGAGCAGCTACCAAAAATGGCTGACTTCAGATCACGCGGTTCAGATTTGAATTGCAGATCAAAAATATTTGTTGGCTGGTATTTTGAATAGAATAAAATATTTTAAAAATTGTATAAATTTTTATTGTCTACTAATATTAAGAATAATAATATCATACAAAATATATTTCATGAGTTGATCAAATTTCTGGTATTGAATTCAGTTGACTCAATGACAGACACCTCTATTATGCTTTCTCATCTGAGCTTAGACCTTCTAACCTATTACAATGTAAGTTTCAAAATAGAGATGCTCCCCATGTTATTAAAATGGAGTCACTTTTACTCCTTAGGGAGTTTTTCTGTTTTTTACTACCGAGAGCAAAAAAGTGACACTTTAGTATTAGGTTTCAGGGAGTAAAGTAAGTACTTTAGACAGTAGGTGGAGGAAAAATAATATAAGTATCTTCTTCTCTAGCTTCAATCATTCGATTGGAAGGCACTTCTCCATCGTTTCCTGAACTGTATTCAAGCTGTAGTATTCCAGCCTGAACTGTATACATCGTCTAGAGTTGTATTCTTCAGTTGGATTTAGCTCTGGATCCCTAGATCTTTGATAACTTGCTTCAGGGGTCTTCCACGAGCTCTTTGTCAAATTATTATAACTTCCAATATTCTCAAACTAAACTCGTTGTGTGTCTAATCACATGGATTACATGGCCAAGCCAAAGGGCATAAAATAATGTATAAGGGCATGGAATGTATCACATACAGGATGATTTTCTTTCAATTGAAAAACACAGTTTTATTTTGTCACATCCACATTATTCATAAGACATTATTTTTCGCCACACTGCACAGAAAGCAGCTGTTTTCCAGTCCCTACGTAGATCTGAAAGACATTGTTTGCAGACGACTCTCGTCTGACGTCAGAACAGGTTTCTTTCCGGCCTAGGCCGGAAAGAGTACCCTTTCCAGCCGCTAACATGGAACTAAGAAAGGTGATCAAAAAACAGCTGATCAAAAAACTTTTCATTATTTGTGTTCATTATTCAATAATCGAAACATTTGAATAATATCATCTTATTGACATTTGAAAGAATAAAAAAGTATAAAATCAACCTCCCACATAATTGAACATCATCTTTTAGGTTATTTAGACAGATCAGAATAAAAAATAAAAAGACTTGGACAATTTGCTGATATTCAGATTACCTCAGATTTGCTAGAGCTATCACCTTCCACTTCTGCTTTCGGAAGTGCTTAGTAAACAACTATTCTCATAAATATATATATTGTTTATTTTTGTGTGTGGCGAAAAATAGCGTTCGCACCACGGGCAAAAATGTTTTTCCGGCTCTCACTCTTTTCTAGTCCTCGGTCTACGGCCTCGGACTTGAAACCCGATTTCGAGCAGGAAAAATCTCATTTTCTGCTCTAGGTACGAAATATACTATTTCTTTTGTTTTCTTTACATTGATTATTGTGTCAGCGACTATTGATTACTTGCTAATTATGCTTTATATTGTGTTTTGATTCTGATTTTGTTGTTGACACAGTTGTCTCATACATGTGAATGTTTTTGGAAAATTTGAAAATAAAATTTGATTTGAAAAAAATTATCAGATACAGAATGCTATTTCATTGGGATTAATATTACGCGGTACATATTTCCATGTTGAATTTTTACAATATAATTGATATTCATGATACCTACTCATTATCAGATTAACAAATATTTGTAGTTTTGATCAATAATTATTGTAAGAGATCAAAGCAATATTTTCATCACAATCAGTACCCAATCAGAAAGTTGTCTACAGAATTTTGAGAGTTGAGACTATATGTAAAGAAAAATATTACCATTTATATTCCCAAATTGTGCTTGAAGTTTTCAAGTTCACATCTTGAAAAATCACTATTTCAAAAACGTCAATGTAATTTCAAAATTCAGTTATTGAAGCCGTGCACATATCAATTTGGCATATTGGTGACTGCAGCTTGAGAACTTCTAACAAGTTGTTGAATGGTTGATTGAAATCCTCACCTCTATTTTGTGTCTATAATTGTTTTAATATTATGCACATATATTTCACCATGAATTGATATAAATATCTATATATTTATCCATCCATCGAATATCTGTCCATCTATCTATGGAATCGTATAAAATAATCAATCAATCAGTACAAGTTTATTCAGACTTCAGTAGATACTGTTTGTTCCGGCCTTACACTGATTACAATTTCTAGAAAATCCTAAAACTAATTTAAAGCAAGTGAAACGGACACGCCCACTTTTCCCAAACGGAGCGTTATCGTCGCGAAGGCCGGAAAAACTGTCCTGTCCCGATTGATGGAAATTGTCGGAAAAACCTTACCGGGGGAAAACTATGATGAAAACTAAGATGACCGCGGTTAAAGGACGCTGACGACCTTCCCGATTAACCGCTTCGGACTAACGGGCCGATCTTGACCCTGATTAAAAATAATTCTGACAGTAAATTGGAAGAGAAAACTTGGTGACCATCGTTTTAGTGTCAAGTCTGTTTCGTCAGCACTGTCGTTACAATATTCTTAGTGAAAGACAACTATTGTGAGATCCACTTCAAACTGGCACCATTAATTCGATGAGAAGCTCTTGTATTATATTTATGGGGAACTCTGACATTCATCATTTCAAATTTTCTGCATTTGTTGAATTGGAAGCTTTATTATTATATTTATAAGGAGTACAGAGATTCATCACTCACAGTCAGTATAGGTCAAATGGAAATCATCAATGTTTTTTTGATGAAGAATCCTGACAGTTCAGAATGAATCTTAATGCAGTATAGACCTTTCCCTGCTGATCATTCGACCTGAACGATAATATTGGCAATAGAGTAATTAGTATTTTTAATGAAAGTTTAGTTTCCTTCACTCATTCGATTGCGGATTGGTTTTGTGTTAGTGAGGAATGCGATGTTGTTTAATAGGCTGGAATTGGGTCACATTGCTTCCAAATAGGTTACATTAGGATTGATTGCGAATTGGTTTTGAATCTATTTGTAAAGGAATGTATTTTTCTCTTATAGGCTGGGATTGGGTCACATTGAAATCCCAGTTTGTGTTTAGACTGATCCAGGTTCACTCAAAACGCAATAATCTTCAAGATTACTGGATAGTGAATTTTGTGAAACGTGTGAGGTTTTCTACATAGAAAATCTGTGAAGGTGATGTTGTATAACTGTAGCAAAAACATTTCTCTGATGATTTTTTCAAATTGCGAATGGTACACATATGAGCTTTTGTTTATGTGTTGTTTGATGACATGATGAACTCCAAAATAAAGTTGATGGTAACTTAAACATCGTTCAGATAAAATGCAAATTTATTATTCCATCACTTAAGCAGTTTATTGTTTTGTGAGTAGGCTTTTAAATATTCTAATAATCTAATCACCACATTTTGGCGAAACTGAATATTATACATTTTATAAAAATTGTACACGTGAAATTGTAACCTTATCTTGGACTTTGTCACCTATAAATTTGGAAGAAAAATAGCACAAGGACTACCTTATTAATTTATCTTTCAATGTTATTACATTAGTGTCATTTGCATTGTAAATAAAATATTATTACTTTGAGGTATGTTTTTGTTTGTGCGAAAACAAGTCGACGACGACAAGCATTGTTGTCTGGAGACTTTCATATTGTCCAAATTTCAAGTGTACTAAAACAGCTGATCCGACAACTTTTCGTTATTTGAGTTTATTATTTAAGAATCAAAAAATTTCGAATGCTATCAGCATGTTGCCATTCAAAAGTATGAACTTAACTTCCTCCATTGAAAGATAATTTAACATAATATTTTAGGTTATTTAGATTGATTTAAATCTACCCAATGTGAAATCCTCACCCTGTAGTTGTCGACGACGGCATTTTCGCACAAACGAAAACCTACCTTCACCGATAGAAAATATTTATTTATTATTTATTTTATTCATTATTATTTATCATTATGTATTATTATTTATTATTTATCTTACCGATAGAAAAGTTAAGGTAAAAAGTCTCACCAATTCAAAAAAAATGAAAAAGTTCTTCAATCTAGTTATAAAATATGAAAAAATTCCAAGGTCTCCCATCGAACTTCATCTATTTCCTATAAAACGATCCCAAAAAGGCAGTTGAACCTTGAGAACATCTTCTTTGAAAAAACAGGCAAATGTATACGTGATCTATTTATATCTGCTGCATTCTTCCCTCTTCTTTAGCATCTCGCAGTGTTGCTGGACACATCTGAAACACAGAAAAAAACTCTAGTTCCACATGAGCAGTTAGAACTATTTCAATTGTTGCAGTCTACCAAAAATATCTCCTGTCAATGCACTCAGAGGCAATGCTAAGACCTGACTGCAGATACACCAAGGTTACAATATCAGTGTATAAGTATCCCATAAGTATTTTCTATAATATGATAATAGAAAAGAATTGACTTATACACGTACGGGATAGGAAATTCACGAATGACGCATCATCACGTCTGAACTACTGGACTGATTAACTTGGAATTTTGCTTATAGATTATTAATTTACCAAGGATGGTCTATTTTAAGTTCTCCGAGATTTCAATAGATGAAATTTTCAGTTTGTTAAGCTTTTTTAATTAGACCCTAGCATGTGGTCAGTCAAGTAGTTGAGACGTGATGATACGCCAAACATAATTCTCCTATCCCGTACGTGTATGAGCCAGTACTTTATTTTATTATAGTATAGTATCAGTGTTTCTTTGTAAAAAATATAAATGAATAGAACAAATAAATAAATAGATGAACATTGGGATTGAAGAGACAAAATGCACAATTCGACAATCGAAAACATAGCTGAATGAAAAGAGAAGAGATCTGTAGTAATCAGAAAATAACCTCGCCTGGTTTTGTATCATATTGCATCGATTCTCTGCTTATAAGAAATCACACCATCAATGAAAACCAGTGTTATTCAAAGATTAACAAGGAACTCACGAATAATATAATCGACACGTCATCAATCTGACCGGAGAAATTAACATTCAACAAATACTATACTACTTATTCTAAATCATGCAAGGTCAACACAGTCATGATCTCTGTTTCAGAGTTTCAGAGATGGATAAAATGGAAGAAGAAGAAGAAGAAGAAGAAGAAGAAGAAGAAGAAGAAGAGAAAGAAGAAGAAGAAGAAGAAGAAGAAGAAGAGATGGATTATACAGTCATACAGTCGTCAGCAGTAAGTCTTGGAAGTTGAAATTTAGATTAATCTTGAATGAATACAGGTACCGATTGATTAGTCACCAGATCTTGTTTCACAAAACGAACATTCAATGAAAAATAGTGAATAGTAATACTGTGAATTCTGATATTGAATGGAATCACTACAACACTGAAAGTAGTAATTGATCATAGCTTTATACTTTACTAGCCGTCAGGCTCGCTTCGCTCGCCATGTCCGTCTAACCAGGACCCCCGACTGGATCGTCCAAGAATGAGATCAGCAGACTCGCTTCGCTCGCCTGCATTTTTCATTTGAGCATTTTTTTATCATATGTTAGGTCGATCCAGTCGGGGGTCCAGACTGACAGTCTCGTCTGGCTAAACGGATATGGCGAGCGAAGCGAGCCTGACGGCTAGTAATATAATATTCCCAGGAATAGCTCTGATTGAAGTAAGGTAGCAGTGCCCAATCAATCTTCCGCGATAAATGCATTTCAATCTTCAACTTGGTGCCAATCTAACAAAGTCAACTCAACTTAATGCCAACCTGACAAAATTATTAATTTAGTTACCAGTTAACAACTGTTTCGAAGAGGTACGTTCTCTACATTACAGTACTATATTAACATACGGTATGGACATTTTTTAATTATAATTAAGAGAATAAGAAGAATATAAATGCTAAAAGACGAACTTTAAACCCTTAAAAACCACCCTTAGAGTTAGAATATTGCCAGAAGATTTCTTAGTGCGCCTCTAAAGGGCCAACTAAACATACCTACCAAATTTGAACGTTTTTGGTCCGGTAGATTTTTAGTTCTGCGAGTGAGTGAGTCAGTCAGTCAGTGAGTGAGTGGCATTTCGCTTATATATATATATATATATATATATATATATATATATATATATATATATATATACTTTAATTGATACTTGGAAATGAAAATTACAGAATATTAGACAGGCTATAGTAGCCTGGTATTGATAATAGGTATTACCGTACCAGTATTCTGACATTTATCATACATTTATCTGCTTGTGGATTGGTAATATGTAACTGTTGCAGAATGATATGACGCTTGATATAATATTACTATTACTGATTGCATCATAGAAAAAATCGTGGGAAGTGATTCATTTTCTCTGTTTGGTGTGCTGAAAGGTTAACAAGGTTGAGTAAAATCTGAGCTGAATATTAAATAAATGCAATTACACTGACAAATCGATTTACAATAATTGATAATAAAAATTACAGAGGTGGTGAGTGAATAGAACTAGTTTTTTCTTTGTTAAGCTAGTGTGATTTTCGATTCTATACATATTTTTCAAGTTTATTGTTTTTCGCCCCACTTGGATGTAATGAGCTGGTTTTTGTGCGTCATATGGAGGCCGAAAGTGATTGTTTTCTGACCAGGCCGGTAAAAGTTTTACGGCCCTAGGGCTGTAAAATAACCTTGAAGTCAGCTGATTCTGATTTGATGTGTACGTTTTTACAAAATAGTTTATGAAACTGAATCAGTTTATGCAACTAGGATTTAATAAAGTATTTTGCAAAAAGATACTATCACTCTATTTGGATGAATGAAATACAAATAAGATACATTATAAACTATTCAAATTCGATTTTCAGAGTAGGATAGAACCTCTAACCTCAACTTCCGATAACAAGCATTGTGACATCCACATTGTTCAAATTTTATGTGCGCTAAAACAGCTGATCCAAAAATTATCATTATTTTTGTATATTTTTCAAGAATCAAAACATTCATAATAATATCATCTTATTGCCATTTGAAAGAATAAAAAAGTATAAACTCAACCTCCCACATTAAAACATAATTGAACACAAATCACACTCTCACTAAACATTTCACACACTCACACACTCCAAAGTATTGATTCACATACACGTGCGGAACATTGCCTGTAATTTGTGAACTAATAATTTTAGGTTATTTAGACAAATATTCAAATCTACCCAGCTTAAGTACTGCGTTTACCACTAAACCTGGTGGATAATTTTTGAACTACTTGAAACTACTAAAACCAACCTATTTTTTCGAACATGTTATTCATTATCAAAATTTGGGAACAGAATAGTTTGGGCCATGCCTATTGTTCTTTCCCAATCATATTTATACGATTTGTAATTGTATTCACTGAAAATGAAAAAAAAAATTGGAGAATTTCCTGATATTCAGATTACCCCAGATTTGCTAGAGCTATGACCTTCCAGTTTTGCTTTCGGAAGTGCCTAATAAACAATTATTCTCATTTATATATTATTGTTTTATTTTTTGTGTGGTGAAAAATAGCGTTAGCACCACGGGCAAAAATGTGTTTCCAGCTCTCAATCTTTTCTAGTCCTCGGCCTACGGCCTCGGACTTGAAAACCGATTTCGAGCCGGAAAAGTCTCATTTTCGGCCCTAGGTGCGAAATATACTATTACGTATCAGTACAGTTAGTAAGCCACAGATACTTGAATAATGTTGTACTGCGTATCAGTACAGAATATAAGCCAAGGATACTGGAATATATAATGTTGTACTGTATTTAAGACTAAGTAACCTTGTATTATCATCTTTATTAAATAGGCTTTATAATACTGTACTATGGAATCATTCTCTCTTAAGGTGCGTACAGATATACGCGCCGCGAACATGAGCAATTCACTTTTAATCAGCTGATGCCAAACTTTTCATATCTGTATCTTACCGTTTCTGTGAAAATAAAGATATAATCAGCTGATTAAAAGTGAATTGCTCATGTTCGCGGCGCGTACATCTGTACGCACCTTTACATATCATTTTTCTGGGTCGATGTCAAACGAGGTAAACGACAGAAGAGTCCTGCGACAGACGAGACCAGCGACGGTACACTCCCGACAGTCGAGGCCTACGACCGTAGAGGACTGGAAAACAGTCCTCTACTGTCGCAGGCCTCGACTGTCGTCGGTCTCGTCTGTCGCGCCCCCATTTTTCTAGTCTTCTGTCAGTATTTTTCATGACTTTTGAAGAAAGTATCGTATCTTCCATGAAAAGTTGGCCTAGTTCTTCTCAGTTCTATCTAGGCTATATCACTCATATATTTGGAATAGGTAGGTAGCCTATCTTGTTTCAAACGTATATTAAACATTTTATATCCTTAAATTCAGTTTATAATACATTACAGTCGAGCAAAAATTACCTGAATCACTTCTAGAAGAGAATAAGCGGAATTTCTGATTATCTCAGCAAATTTCAGATATAACTTTTTGTTTAGTTGAGAAGTTGATATTGTGGTAATTATTCATATTGGATGAGAAAGACTAAGAATTGTCAAAAACCACAGATTTATTGATAATTAGAAAGACCGGTTTCGGTTATTACACAATTGTCAATCTCTGAGAATTGTCACCATTGTCAATCTCTGAGAATGGTGTAATAACCGAAACCGGTCTTTCTAAGTATCAATAAATCTGTGGTTTTCTGACAGTTCCTCTGAGTTTCTCAGATATTGACAGTGGTGTAATAACCGAAACCGGTCTTTCTAAGTATCAATAAATCTTTGGTTTTTTGACAATTTCTTAGTCTTTTTCATTCAATATTTTAGATATAAGGCTATGTTCGAAAAGAATTAACACTCTTCTATAATAATTTAATTAATGAATAATACTTTAATATATTTGATCAAGATTTGTATTCTTATTTTTCTGTTTCTTTTTGTTGTGAAAACTCCAATATTAACCTAATATTTGATTATCAGAATTAGGTACGGTCTCAATTTTGATTCGGATGATTAGAATTTGAAGCACTCATCTAATACTGAGGGTGATGCCCACATAAGCTCTTAGACTTGTGCGTGGTAATGAGTGAGAGGGAGGGATGATGAGAGATGACGACTACTCTTCAGGTAGTCGGGACCGACGGTTAATCGTCTACTCCGAAAGACGGGGTGGTCGTATCTATGCGATTGCGCTGTGGTCAACAATTCATTAATACGTGCTCTGGTGAAATATTAGAAAATTTTACTTGCTCTAATTGATGCTCTGGTGAAATATTATAAAATCTTAATGACGGAATTATAATGGGGTATAGGATTCTGATAGATACTGTATCACCCATCAGAAAAATTAGCAATTCAATCCAAAATTAACTACAAGATCATGATTTACAGAATAAATTTGATCAATAATAATTTCATTATGGAATCCCTATTACAGTATAGCCATAATTCCCTTAGCTATATTACATCCTGCTTAGTTTACAGCTCCATTTAATTTACTTGAGAAATTCAGAATTTATCTCAAACTACAAAGAAGTTGACTTTTACTTTCTTGCAGGACTATTTAGTTCTCCACAATCATAAAACGCTTAAAAAGTGAATGCATCTCATAAATCTACTCGTTATATCCATTATTGTCATTTTCCATCGTACTAAAAATAACACAGAAAATGTGCATGATGTTTTGTTATACTACATTTAACTTAAACATAATATAGTGAGGTCCACGTTATAATGGCAGTGCTTGATTAGCATTGGTGTTGCTATCCTTGTCTATCATTTTCTACCTCCGCTAAGTAGACAGATTTTTTTCAACAATCTAGGAAAATAATAAATTAACAAAGTATTAGATCTCAATTTTGTGATTTTATTATTAAATCATTGAAATCTCTATACAGAGTGGGTGAAAAGTCCGAGAACGGCTTAATATGTCATACACAAATGTGATTTGACGGTGGGTGTGATTGGGGATCCTACTCAAATTGAAAAGACTACTTTACTATGACTTTAAAAATATGGTCCACCATCTTGGATCTGCCATATTGAATGCAAGTTTTTTTTAAATAGGAAGGTGCTTATGCGATACATGATTTCGATGCGGAATTTCAAGAGAAAATAAATGACAAGAACCGCATATCGATATCTCAAACCATTCAGATGATATTCACATTATTAATCAATACCACTTATGTATCTCATTTCTGATATGCATGATATTGATTAATAATGTGAATATATTCTGAACGGTTTGAGATATCGATGTGCGATTTTCACCATTCATTTTTTCTTGAAATTTCGTATCGAAATCATGTATCGCATGACCACTTTCCTATTCAAAAAAATAAAGTTTCATTCAGTATGGCGGATCCAAGATGGCGGACCAGATTTTTAAAGTCATAGTAAAGTAGTATTTTAAATTTGAGAGGGATCCCCAATCACAACCACCTTGGAATCACAAACTTTTATGAGATAATCCGTTCTCATACTTTTTCTCTCCTTTCTGCTATGAATAGTATTGATTAATAATGTGAATATCTTCTGAACAGTTTGAGATATCGATGTGCGGTTTCCATCATTCATTTTCTCTTTAAATTTCGTATAGAAATCATGTATCACATGATCACCTTCCTGTTTAAAAAAATAAAGTTGCATTCAATATGGCGGATCCAAGATGGCGGACAATATTTTTAAAGTCATAGTAAAGTAGTATTTTCAATTTGAGTAGGATCCCCAATCACACCCACCGTCAAATCACCTTTGTGTATGAGATATTAAACCGTTCTCGGACTTCTCACCCACTCTGTATATTTTCTTGGCGGAGAAAATATTATTATATTCTAAACAAGAATGAACAGTTAATATTAACATTAGATACCGCTATCTTCTATAGAGGACAGTGACTAGACAGAGAATCGGCAACGCTGTCCACCTATCTTTCTCCACCACCATTATAACGTGACCCTCACTATACACACACACATTGCACTTCATGCGTCATATCCTAGACCGGTTAACGAAAGTCTGCAAATTAGTAAGCAACCTATATGATCCTCGAAGGAATTTAGAGCGATTATAGAGTATTCGTGAGGACTGGCAGAAGGAAAAAAACTAGAAATACACCTCATAAACTCGGCACGAGAACGGCTTGCACCAAAATTAGACGACAAAAAACTAGTGCATAGTAGTTATGTAACTAACATAGAACGAAACTAGATGAAACTATTTTAAATCGCATGCTCAAAACTGTCCAAAAGTTGAGAGGCTAGAGCCAGTTACACATGCATCGATTTTTGGACGTACGATTTTTTTCCGTCCTTATAAATTCCATTAAATTAAACAGATGATGTGTGTCAAGTTCCATTTAATCTAATAGAATTTATAAGGAAGGCGAAAAATTCTACGACCAAAAATCGATGTGTATGTAACTAGCCTACAATGAGGTCCAAGTTATAATGGCAGTGGAGAAAGATAGAAGAACGTTGCCGATCCTCTTTCTTGCCAATGCCTCCTATAGACGGTAGCTGAAACAGGTTTATTGATGTAATATTAACTGTTCATTCCTGTTTAAAATAATCAATTATTATATTCTATTATATTTTAAAATTATATTTTTAATACTTTCATAATTATTAAGATGGAATATCTTGTTAACTAATTCTCAATTCTACATTGTTATAAGACGATCTGACAACAGAGCAAAGCAGGAAAGCGATAGCGCTAACCGCTTTGTTGAATGATATAAACAAGGATAGCAATACTGTTGCTAATCAAACACTGCCATTATAACATGAACCTCACTATAACTGGTTACTAAAATCACTGTCATCATGACTTACTAGTAGTTCTGTGAACAGTAGACCTCGCGCAGTTATAGCGACGTCCCAAACCATAAGCACATCCACACTGATACACCAACTATTTTTTTGATCAGATCATGCTTACACAAGATTAATTATCATATAACGCTTTCCGGAATTTAGCGCGAGAAAACCAGAAGACATCTAGGCGCCCAGACGAGCTGTTATAAGTTCTTTGCATCCTATTTAATAGTGCATAAAAATTGCATTCAATGAGACATGCAATTTATAGTCTACACAGCTGTTAATTTTTTTACCAATTTACATTGATATATTGAATTGCATGCGTCATGGCATGCAATTTATAGTCAACTCGACAGCTGATTTATGATGAATAATTCTATAGTCTGATTTTTACTGTAATATTGACATATGAAGGAGGCTTTTTTTTCCTTTTATATATTATCCTTGAAATACAAAATCTCCAAAAACCTTGTATATACGTCGACGCGCAATTTAATAAGGAACATACCTGTCAAATTTCATGAAAATCTATTACCGCGTTTCGCCGTAAATGCGCAACATTTAAACATATAAGCATTAAGAGAAATGCCAAAACGTCGACTTGAATCTTAGACCTCACTTCGCTCGGTCAACGAATCACATCAATGCTTCCCATATCCAACCAATGCTGACATTTTCTCGTGAATCTAATTATAGAATAAGTTATCGGGAAAGGACGTGTGCGAGTTCTAGGCTAATTAGTGTAAAGTTAATGTAAAATCGTACTGACAGTATTCGATGGATGGGAACCAATATTTATGTTGAAGTTGGTTGATATCAGATGTTGACAGTTTGTAGTGAATCTTTCACTTCAGCAAGAGATTAGAATAAGATTAAGATAAAACGGATTTGGGATTTAAAGTTTGAATGATTAGATAGACAAGTTTGGAATTAGAGTTGATTAGTTGAAGACTTTCATGAGTGATAGTGATTAAATGGTTGTGTAATATTGATGTTTACATTAAAAGAGTATGACTAACACGATATTGTAGTACTAGTATAGGCCTACTCTTTTCGAGATCATAAGGAATTCAGAAAGAGTGATGTGATTAAGTCATTTTATATAAGTTTATAATCTCCCTTATATCTTCCTCATGATGGAATTAGATTACAGTAATAGTTGAGTTATCTTCAATCAAAATGTGAACATACTTGAGTATTAAAACACAATAAAATGTTGAAGTACCCGCTATTTTATTGCAAAACTACTAGTTCCAAATCTTCAAGAGCCATTTTCAGATTATCTATTACTTTATTTTTATGACTTTTTTCGGCGGGGAGATCCTTTTGGATGTTCTGCCTTGTATTACCCAATGTCATTTCCTATCAACACTCAAGTTTATAGGTTATGTTCAGGTGTGATTTACACTTGAATAGTGTCAATACACTTTAGAGTACTTGTTCAGTTTTATTGTGCTTTAATAATCAGTAGTCCTAGAGAGTGTCCTTAAGTATTTATAATACAATCTCATAATTTTGACTATAATAGTTAATATAAAAATTAGAGAGAGTAACAGTTTTGGGGTAGGCCTACCCCTGTAGATTCTCTCTCAATCATTAACTTGATTATTTTTAGGATTTGTGAATAAAGAAAGAAACTAATAAGAGCCTTCCTGGAAATGAAATTTATGTTAATTTGAATTAACACTGCTTGCCCTCAAGTGATAAATTAACCACTTTGCAAGTCAGTATTTTATTTCATCAATATTTTTTTTCTTTCTCTCTTAGTTTAGCCTAATACAGTGGCAAATTATAATAGTATTGTGCCTGAAATGATTCATTCAGTTATTGAATATTTTCAAATTGTAATGATAATTTATTAGTTTTGCTAGAATTTTACTTATTATTAGAAGTTTTTGTTTGTACTATTATGATAGTCAACAAACGTGCTATGAAGTAACTATTTTTTGTGATTTACTGTTTAGAGAGACTTTTATTATAGTATTGCTATATCAAGAATATTGTAATTATCTTCTATTGGTACTTTCTATTGTCTTTCAATTGGTAAAAAGTGTAACTATTGTATTTTACAATTGTCTTGATGAAATAATCAACTATTCTATTCTATTTTTGATTAATACATCCCTAAAAAGAGAGAGAGTAAGAGAGAAAGAGATAGATTGATAGAGGCAGAGAGAATGAGAGAGAGAAGAAGAAGAAGAAGAAGAAGAAGAAGAAGAAGAAGAAGAAGAAGAAGAAGAAGAAGAAGAAGAAGAAGAGAAGAAGAAGAAGAAGAAGAAGAGAAGAAGAAGAAAAAGAAGACGAAAATTTCAGTTGATTTTAACATGTAAAGAATAAATCAGACAGTACTCTACTGTGTAATAGTTCTTAAGAAACATAAATGAAATGACATGTGAAGATAATTAAAAACGTAACAAAACAGTGTGGGTTCCGAACCGCAAGTATTCGAACACACTACCGGTATCCTTGATACAGGAGTTCATTGGTCATTGAATACTAATACATTGGTCATTGGTCATTGAATACTCATTGCTCATTTCTTCAGCCATTTGTCACTCCTCTATCACTTCCATTATTTCATCCTTTCAAATGTGCCTCGTCACTGAGCTCCATTAAAGAGAACACAGAACAGAAGTCATGCAGAAGGGAACCACGTATCTAACTATTGAAGAGGACTCTTTTCAACTGTTACACCATGCCTGATAGATATAATTGTTTTGTGCAAAAGTAAAGTGTTTTTTTGGCGTCTTCTTCTAAGGATCATCCGGTCAATAATCCTGCCACGGTTCCTTCTCAGATCCTTTCAATCAAGTTCGATAATCTCGCTTGAATACCTAACAATCCTCAGATCGATATATAAGGTGATCGATACATGGGTGACTTCGATTATTGACTCATCCTTTCAGAGATCCTTCCAACAATCTTAAGAACGATAATCGATATTTGGGTGTCTTCAATTGACTCCTCACAATCAATAACATAGTAGTCAGCTACAATAGAATAAGTACGTCTGCAAAGTAGTTAATTTGAAGATTCTATTGTGACAGAGGTTGAAAATTGGAGTTGATCAATGCCTGTGACAACTGATCGATTGATTAATTGCAATATTTATTTCAACTGTAAATCAACGTTTTGCATGTATGAAATATTGCTGGTTGGTTATTAAATTAATTATAAAATAGTTAACTGCATAAAATCAACTGTACAAAGTGATATTACTGGATACATTATGTAAGGAATTCGATAAGCAAATTGATTTTTTTTCTACTATGAGAGAGTTTCTAGGGTCTGCAGCAACTCCTCCATCCGTACAGGGAAGCATCCCTTGCATGAGAGTATTTATTGTCAAGAGAATTAAATGTATATAATATTCATAATTATATTTTATTGATTATTAGTTTATGCTCTAGATGATTGAGTTGAAACGAATTTTGATTATGAATCAAATTTCATTTCCCTTTCATTTATAATATGGCAAAAAAGTATTAACATTTTAGGAAGAAGAATAAGAACAAAGAGAGCATTTATTTATTTGTGCTTACTCAGCCAGCTGTGGGTGAGCACCCAGCCAGTGCGAGGCATTGGTAGAGGGGAGAAATCATTTTCTCCTTATTCAGTTGCCAGCAAGCAGCCCTAGGTTTAACAACTACTCCACGATGTGATTATTCACTTCAAGTTTCTTTCTTTCTATTTTGTTAAGTGATTTTGAATTTTTTGACATATGAAGATATTTGTATATAAGCTATTCTCAAACCCGCTATTCAAGGTAAACTATTTTGTTATACTTTTTTATTATATTCAAGGTTGTTCATTCTGAGAGTTGACTAACTTCAAAAGTAATTCACTCAAGTAAAATAGAAATGTTATTATTAATTTGTTTTCATAAATATTATGTCGTATAGTTCATTGGGAAAAGTAATTATCAATAGTTTTCTTAAACGTTATAACTGGATTATTAACTTAATGTAAAAGTAGAGTATATAATTAGACTACGTTACAATTCAAAGGGTTAAAGTCCGAATGTACTAGAGATAATCATTCACACTAATGTAATAATTGAATTGTTCCTTTTAGAAAGATAAGTATTATGTTTAGGATTTAGTTATTCTCGGCTGTTTTATTTCACAGCGGTCCATGTTTGTGGCAAACTAATTTACTACTGACTATGGAAGAATGCTTGTTAATGCCAAATCAATCCACAATTATGAATAGGAGACAAGGGACTACAAGTGCATCATACGAGGAACAGGTTTAAACGGATATGGAGGATAGGAAATAATTGCCAAGCTGTGTTTTCTTTTAAACAATTATGGAACATCTTTACCAAATACTCTGTGATGTAACTCGGTACCGAGGTAATGTGACAATCAAATTATATTTTCCGGCATTGAGATTCATGAAAGACTTAAACAAATAAATGGGCCCATTATTAATTTAGAATAAGGTAATTGTCATGTATATGGAATTTTGTAAAGTGGTAATCTTTTTTTATAATGAATTTCTAAACATTCATTGTGTTTGATTGAATTTTTCCTGAATTCATTCCATTAGATGAGAATACCGAATAATAAGTAATAGGGTTTCCTTAATACTGATTATCAATAATTTATAAATTATTTCAATATTTTTAGAAAATCGTTGTCTTAACAATTTTTTTTTAATTCAAAATTTCTTTTCAAAAATCATACGACAGCGATTTCAGAGTATTATTTTGTATGCATTGTTTTGGCAATGAAGTTTATTATTATTATTATTATATTGCACAGTTTGAAACAGTTAATCACAAGCCTAGAGCTCATGTGGGCATCACACTCAGGAAAACAAATTTAAATTTCATGAACCAGAAGGAAATGTATTCAATGTACTCTTTCACATAATCCAATTGAACGCGAGCACACACAGCAACAGACAGACGTGTGCAGGCAAGCAAAGAGAAAAATCAAACATCTGCATGCAGACGTATGCGGACGTCTGTCTGCGTTGCAACATTTGAAAACCTGAGGAAGGATTTTTCCTCCGTTTGTCTGCATACGCCTGTCCATTACTGTGTGCGTTTGCCTTAGGTTGGGGTTAGACCAAAACAGCGAATGCTTGTTCTGAGGAAAGATGGATAAAAATCTGGATGAAGCCAGTTAAAAACTCTAAACCAATGAGAATTAACAATAGATTCTTACATCTTTGGAGACATAATTTATCGTGCTTCTCATACAGTTATCTGGGTTGTCTCTATGATTGTGTTTTATGCTGTAGAATTCGTGCTCTAGTTCTAAGCTCGTTAGTCTAAGCTGTTGGGGTTCATAATCTTGAGATCCCAATTTAGAAATATCCACTACTACCTTGGCCTATTTTTATTGAATAAATTTAATTTAGTTCCATATTTTTATATTTTAAAAGGTTCATTGTATTTTGTAATTGCTCCGAATAACTCAATCAATTAATAGGCCTAAGTTAGACATGTGGTGATGATGGATTATGCAGGAAAATTTGGCAATATAATATATATTATTGATCAACTCACCGATATATAGATTAGTCCTCATAAAAACGGTCGACACTATACGACAGCGACATATATGTGTTATCTGTCCTTCACATATGAAGCACGTTCAGTTCTCAGCACATCATCATACGGCACGATCCGACACACACCCGACAAACGATAAGATTTTTTCTTTCACTGCACTTCCGAGATGTGACGTCACACACTATTGCCAAATTAAGGAAGGACATAGGATAGGTGGTGAATGGAATTTGATATTTCATTTTATTTCGAATTACTTTAATTTTTTTTAATAATTTGGAAAATATTATCATCTGTGGAATATTTTTGTTTTTGACTGACCATCTATCAGCTGTATGGAAAGGAGCGCTCTCTGTTATCGGAAATAGGAGATAATGAACTCAGAGATTGGCGCCTACTTTCAAAATTCTTTTGATTTAAGCTGTTTCCATTTTTATTGGAAAATATGCCGTGACAAAGCCCAGCCTTGAAATTCATTAACTGAAATAGAGAGGTTATCGTTATAATGTGTCACGTGGTAAATTAATACCACCAAATATTTTAAAATGAACCAATGAAATATAATAGAACTATAAAATTGGAAAGAAGGTTAGACCTAGTCAAAGGATAAATCAACTCAAATCAAGTATTATTAGCGATTAGGAGTAATAGCATTATCAACAATGATAAGAAAACATGTATAATTGTGATTTAATAATTATGAGAACCCATTGGTAAGATCAAAAAATTATAAAGCGGCTTACTTATTATTGGCGGATTATAAAAAATAAAATGCATGAACATTGAGGTTAGAGTTACTTGTTTACATTTTGAAAAGAATTAGTCGATCTTGGATAAATCGATAATTATTAGAATCAATACTGAGCGAATCAGCTGATTATTCGATCAACCCATATGACAGGTTGAATTATATAAAATTTACTCATAAAGGATATATTATGTATACTAAAGGAAGTCGATGTGTAGAAATACGAACACCCATTATTTCTGTATAAATATTTATTATAATCTAAAAAAGCATGATAAATCAAGAGTATACAAAACTCATATAGAAAAACTAAATGTACTAAAACCGCATGTTATGGTTTATTTATGAAATCAATTTAAGATAAACACTCCATACATTTGTATAAAAATTCTTTTTTAGTTAATTTTTTCTATTATAAAGCCGAGGAAGCCCTGATTCCCAAGGCAACCAATTGCATTGAGTTTATTAAATTGAAGGCCAATCAGAGAGTAGCTTACAGAATTATTCGTGGAAGAGACAAATTTTTCTAAAAACCTCCTTCTTCTGGCTTAAGATCCCGACCTGAGAGGATGCACATGGAGTTTAGGGTTCTTTTTTCCTCTTTTTAAAATTTTAAAACTATTAAGCCAAACCCTTTTTTAATGTAAAGTATTTGTATTAAATGTCAATTATCTGTGAACTCAGTGCTGTCAAAGAGTTCGTAATTTGTAAAGATTCCCATAAAAATATCTTTAATTTGAAAGAAACTTATAAAAATCTGGATCACGCGTTAGCCCAGCAGTGACGAAAAGGAGCCTACCTAATTAATTATTGGAAATAATTAATTCAGACCACGAGACCGTCAAGAACTTCAATTCAGTGAGTGATAATTCAAACGAGCTCGTTTTTTCTACGTTCAGTGGGGTAATTAATAAAAAAGCGCTATTCAAATTAACTTGAATTAAATTAAAAATCACCACGTGTTGTATAATATCACATAGTTCATAAGAACATTTTATAAATTTATTTAATATATGTAGGAAGCTTACTTCCATGCACAGCCCGAATTCATATTAAAAGCCCTGAGATCTCATGTTTGAATATTAATTTATTAATTATAATTTTGTTAATTGACCAAAGTATATCATATCAAACTTATAGACCGAACAGGTTTTCATTTGCAGAATTTTGTATTGATTAGAAGTATAAATATCAGTATTAAATATAATATATTTATGAATTTGAAACTCACTATTGTGAATATTAGCAAAGCCTGTGATAATTATTCAGATTTTTTGAAATAGATTATTTAAGTGAATTATAGATATATCGAATATTTTATGCACATCTTTTTTATGGGAATATATTTTGTGTTTTATATCAGCATACAAACTCATAGAATCTTTTATTATATCCTAACTCATCTCGTGATATACAGTTTGAGCTGTTTTAATACCAACAAATATTTAGCAGCACTTAAAATTATTGAATCGAGTAATATTAATCTTATTCAGAGCACTCAATATTTATCATCCTTTGATGATATTCATCTCATCTACCAGAACAAGTATATTAAGAAATTGTATTAATAAGGTTCCAGTTATATCATATAAGGATCCAGAGAGCTTCCAGAACTGGCGTTGTAAGTTCTAAGGAATTTCGGAAGGGTATATTGGTGAATACTTGTATTCACAACGAGCGCTTTAAGAATCAACTAGAAACAACTATAGTTGGTCCTTATTATTCTCTAGTGATGCATGGTTACTGATAATCAGTCATCAAATATTCTTTTACTTTCCTTATTGGTATTCTTCAAGAACTTCATAGAAGCAGCGGTAAGAATTATCAATCACCGGTCACTGAACCTTATGGTGATTATTTGTATTTATGAAGTTCATGTTTCTACCACTGAGCTAGAGCTGAGGTTTGAACCCAGTAATTTTGCGAGCCGGACGGCCTTAATTTTTTGTGAATTTATTCGCAAAAGAGGGAATTTAGAGACTGCTCTTATAAATATCAGAAACGTCGTATTATCTGTGAAGGATTTACAATCCACAACTTCACACAATGGCTTCACAACGTGGGACTCTATCATAAGAGATAACCCCTCAGGAAGCACCATTTCACAAATGGTAGTGCAGAAATATAAAAAAACAGCTTTGCCGATTCTCTGCCCTGCCACTGCATTTCTATAGATGATAGTTGATAAGGGTATATTATTTGATATAATATTGAATGTCCATTCTTGTTTGAAATGATAGATTATATACTATTGGTAGGCTATATGTCAATGATTAACTAATGCATTCATATAATCAAGATGAGATATTTGTCAATCAATTATCACATTTCAACATTGTTAAAACACGATCTGACAACGTTACAGAGGTAGAAAAAGATAGCGCTATCTGCTTTGTCGAATGATAGACAAGGATAGCAACACCATTGTTAATTTGAATACTGTCCTTATAACGTGGACCTTACTATAGAACAGAATCAACATAAGATTTAGAACAAAATCAAGATTTGCAACACAACCACTTATGTATCACGTAAAATGATACACAAGTTACAGCGTTGCAACTTATTCTGGCTACATCCTTAGCTTGATATTGCTCAAGCCTCCCCTCTTCGAAAAGTCACCAAGGAGGACCTTCTCCTACCCGTCCTCTCAATCGCTCTCTTTTCCTCCCTCCTTTCATCTCTCTTTTCCTCCCTTCTACTCTCTTACTCTTCAGCGTCCTTGACAACGGAATTCAGGTGGTAAGTCTATATAAAATGGAAAAGCCTCTCTGCCAATGACACATTGCTTTGGTTAGTAGTGTCGGCAGGTGTTTGGTAAATAGTTGCCGTGGTTTTTCTGTTTGAAGTGTGTTGATAAAGTGTGCGGAATGGGTGTTGTTATCAGGTCTTCAACTATGAAGGTATGCTTTCGAATATAGCTACATTTTTCAAATTTATTTTTAAAGTAAAATTAGTGTCAGTAACAAAATTATTGAATAGAATACTTGTTTTTCTAATAGTAGAGGGAGAAGCTCTTAAAGGGGGTTCACCTCATTGTTTAGATTCCAAGCAGGGATTATAAATATGTAATTTATAATTCATTTATTGTATAAAATACTATAATCATAATACAATTATAACATTGCAGGAAAAACTAGGCTGAGCCTGTACTATTTCTCTCCAAAAATTTTGATAAATGCCAATGTTGTCCAAAAGATAAGGTTATGTTATAAGGTTAATCACACACTGCTTCGTTACTTGATTTTCGGTCCAGGAATGATGATTTAAAATTTTGAAGGTTGATTTTATACTCGAAATGAATCACAGAATGTATCACAATAAATTGAAAACTTTAGAAATATTGCACTTATTTGTTATTAAATATCGGGGCACCGAGCTTTGCTCGTTATTTTTAATTTCCTTGCCCTATTACCATAGGTAAGGAAAGTATTGCTTTCCGAAAAAAATTAAGGTACCCCAATTTCCAAATTTCTATACGTTTCAAGGTCCCCTGAGACCAAAAAAGTGGTTTTTGGGTATTGGTCTGAATGTGTGTGTGTGTATGAGTGTATGCGCGTCTTTGTACACGATATCTCATCTCCCAATCAACGGAATGACTTGAAGTTTGGAACTTAAGGTCCTTACAATATAAGGATCCGACACGAACAATTTAGATCAGATACAATTCAAGATGGCGGCTGAAATGGCGAAAATGTTGTCAAAAACAGGGTTTTTCACAATTTTCTCGAAACCGGCTCCAACGATTTCTATCAAATTTATACCTAGAATAGTTATCGATAAGCTCTATCAACTGCCACAAGTCCCATATCTGTGAAACTAGATGATACTATATTTCCAATTATCAGGCTTCAGATATAATTTAAACAAAAATTTTAAGTGGAAAAGATTGAGCATAAGAATCTTTACAAATAATGTTTAATAACATTTTCACCTGGAATTGAAAATAAGCTCGAAATTCGAGAAAATGTGATTATCCAATATTGCAAACTGTTGGCAACTGTTGATTCTATTAAATGATTCACTATAAAGAGATAGCAGACCTCGTGTGTCTCCAGAGTTATTGCCCTGTCAACAGCTGGTCAAATCTTTGAATAGTAGACTTGAGATGCGCGTGAACACTAGCGTCATGTGATAAATTTTCATAACAGCAAGGAAAGTTGTGTGAGTGCGCCACACTTGATTTTTATGAAAAGTGTTGAATGAGCAAAAATAGAAATTGAAGAAAATCTCGATTATGAAGAGATTATTTTCACGATATTGACTTTCATTATTCACAGATTTAAATAGGACAAATATATATTTAGAATGATATCTAGTGAGTGACAGCAGTATTTTAGTGATGTCCTGTATTACTTGATCCTAAGTTTCCAAGTTGAAAAATATTGGGATATTAAGTTCTACAGCCTTTCCTAGTGGTTCGGAGCTCACCTATAACTTCAAGTTCAATCATCTAAATTTTGGGAAAGAAATAGTACAAGGAGTATCCTTAGTTTTTCTCTCCCAATCAGTGCTACTTTGTAAAAAATATAAATAAAAAAATGAATCTCTCCTCTCACTCATGCACAAGTCTAGGCTTATTTGAGCATTGTTCTCAGCAATAGAGAAACTCTAATTAGGCTTTTATACTACAGTTACTGTATAATATAGTAATTGTACGTTGTGCTAAGTTTGAATGCTAAGGCTCATATTATGCACAATCTCAGTTTAAAAGGAGTTTAAATGAACTGTTCGTTTAAACCCGGAAAGAAACGTATTATAATAAATGTGACCACTCTTCAAGTAAGCGTAGATCATCGTTAAACTTGGATGATTTATTTGGCCCTTAGTCAGTATTATGGGATTTTCAAATCAAATCGAATCAAATTTTATTCTCACAATTTACAAATAATAAAGTATAGTTACAGTACATTTATATATACCCTTACGTTATGAGAGTCTCACATGTAGGCTTAAGCCTGTGTTTGTGAGGGATTTTCAAATTAGTGTAAATAGGAAAAATATTCAGTTTAAAAATGTTTTAAATGATTCGTTTCCAAGTTTTTGTAATATACAATATTATCTGAGTAACATACAATCCATGGTAAGTAGCTTCCTTGACCCAGATAAATTATTGCCTCTATTTTTATCATTGTATAGGCTACTTAAATGCTTGAGTCATAATTTGCTTGCATAATATCACCGTACATATCTGAATCTGATTGCCCATCAAAATGACATCAATTAACTCCAAATGTCAATTTCTCAATCACGTTAACCCAACCCAAAATTCATTTAATTATAAATTTTAACAGAAATATGGAAGGAATTTTAAACCATAGATTGATGAAAATAAACGAAAAATATTGTACCGAATAATTGATAGTCGACTGGTAAATAATCACTGAAACAACTTGAAGATTCAGCTTCCAAATTTGATATCATCTATATCTATTGATAAGCCTCTATATCTATCATCAATCTCAATTCTGAACTAATAATTTATATTCACAGTGTGGCAGGTTCAAAGACTTAACCTATTTCGGACTATTTGTTATCTAAATTAGAAGAATAGCACAAGGTTACCTTATTCTTCCTCTACCTATCATTTGATAATGTACTTATTGTATAAATGAATAACAATGATAAACTATATCAAAATCAATTCTGATATGATAATCTACATCCACACAGTTTCAGGTTCTATAGATTCATGAAAAAACTTTTGAAAGAAAATCATTCAATCGTTCCTAGTTTACTGCGTTATGTAATGAGACAAGAAGCTATTACAGTTACATGGTTTAATCATTGTAATACCAACAAGGAACTTAATTGATGTGAGGCAATGTATTAAGTGACTTATACATTAGAATTTACAGAACCCATTCAACTAGATGGCTGGAGATACTAAATACTGTACACCGTGAACCATTATTTCTCTCTTTATATTAGATCTTGATTTGTTGATTAGATCTTGCTTTGAAGAAGTTGAACGAGCGTAGCAAGTTCCTACTGATGACTTGAAGCTCGAGTCCTTGACAGTTTGAGGGTTTTTATGTTCGACGATTGCTCTCGATCGCTTTCTTAAACCAACTTCAAATTTTCAAAACATATTGTTTGAACCATTATACAAATCTAGTTAGTTCGGCAATAAGGTTGACTGAAATTTGTGTAAAATAAGTTGAGACTAGGAAAAATATACGTGTTGCCAAAGTGTGTGAAGCTTCAATCGCTTCATGCAAACTCATATGACTGAATATATTCAAATTGACAACTCTGTGTTGTCGAATTGAACACATCATGTCATATGGTCTTGCATGAAAGATTGAAATTTTGCACAGTTTGGCAACACGAATATTTTTTTCAAATCTCAAGTTACTTTATTTAGACTGTAACTCCTTTATCCTTCATGAAGCGTGAATAATATGTCATCAATATGTCATGTAGGTATAGAATGATAATCATAATAGTTGGGTAGGAATGATGATTAGGAGAGGAAAAATCAGGTGCGTGTCATAATGGATATTGTAAAATGATTGAACATAATCCTTTACTTATTGTCTCTTTTCTTTTTCCTTTATTAAAATGAGGTTCTGGTCATAATGGATATTGTAAAATAATTGAACACAATCCTTTACTTATTCATTTCATATTGTACAATCATAACTATAGAGAGGCTTATGCCCATAACTGATCTCATTCCAATTTATACCACATTGCAATTTATTATTGTATTATACTGGTATCAATATACACCTATCAAACAAAAATATCAGCAGCATTTTGAGCAAGTTCTTCAGCCCGTGGGGCTCTCTAGTATAGTCTTCCATACTTTGATGAAATCTCTAATGAACTTAATAAAGGAATGCTACATTCTATTGCTATTTCTTCCAATTAATAACAAATAAGGAATACATTATTGCATTCACAAAATCATTGTATGATGACTTGGTAGGGAACGCTCTAGTTATATTAGTGGGAACATTTCTCAAATTGAAGCTGTTGTGTACTTAGTCACAGATCTTTGACCAATCACAGACAAGCAGCCGTTTTGTGGAGTACACTCCCACTTTTAACGCAACGTGATTGGTCGAGACAAAAGTAGGCTGTATAACTCTCGCGGATTTAATTCAACGATGTCCCGATAGATTTCAGATTGTTACAGTAGATTGTTACACAGCCTCAACAAGGATTGAGAATCCTTTCTTAGTTCTTCATATATAATGTGAGTCATAACGAAATTATTCAGATTTTTGAAGTTCATAGAAATATGAATTGTAGATTTATAAATAATATAGATTGTGAATTTATAAATAATATAAATTGTGAATCTATAAATATAATTAATTATTAATTCATAAGTCCAAATTGTCATTTATACCTAAAACAGTACCCTTCTAACAAGAGTGGGTAGCGGGAATTCGCCACTTATCCAATCTATGAGATCAGATAGAATTCTAATCACTGGATCCTATCGCTGCATAGATCATACAGATGAAGAGGATCTCAATATGAATTATTAAAAAGTGTAAACATGCTCGTTACTCTACTCCAATACTATCCAAGTTTCCAGCTATTTTTAGCTAAAACCTATCAATTGATTTCAGTTACATTGTTCAGCCGAAAGCTTTACATTCAATACACTTCATCATCCTATTTTCCAACTGATACCAGAGACAAACTAGTAGTAGCAAGACTTGGGTTTATAATGTAAACTCTAGGCTGTTTTTTTTATTTTCAAAATATCACTTTTTTTACTTTCCTTGCCCTATTACCATAGGTAAGGAAAGTATTGCTTTCCGAAAAAAATTAAGGTACCCCATACGTTTCGAGGTCCCCTGAGTCCAAAAAGTGGTTTTTGGGTATTGGTCTGTGTGTGTGTGTGTGTGTGTGTGTGTGTGTGTGTGTGTGTGTGTGTGTGTGTGTGTGTGTGTGTGTATGAGTGTATGTGCGTCTGTGTAGACGATATCTCATCTCCCAGTTAACAGAATGACTTGAAATTTGGAACTTAAGGTCCTTCCCTATAAGGATCCGACACGAACAATTTCGATCAAATGCAATTCAAGATGGCGGCTAAAATGGCGAAAATGTTGTCAAAAACCGGGTTTTTCGCGATTTTCTCAAAAATGGCTCCAACGATTTTGATCAAATTAATACCTAAAATGGTCATTGTTAAGCTCTATCAACTGCCACAAGTCTCATATCTGTAAAAATTTCAGGAGCTCTGCCCCATCTAGGTAAAGTTTGATTTTAGATTCCCAATTATCAGGCTTCAGATACACTTTGAACAAAAAATTCTAAATGGAAAAGATTGAGCATGAGAATCTCTACAATTAATGTTTTGTAGCATTTTCACCTAAAATTTACAATAAGCTCGAAATTCGAGAAAATGTTATTATTTCAATTGCAAACTGTTGGCAACTGTTGATTCTATTAAATTATTCACTATGAAGAGATAGCAGACCTCGTGTGCCTCCAGCGTTATAGTCCTGTCACCAGCTGGCTTAGATCTTTAAATAGTGGACTTGAATTGGGCGGGAAAACTAGAGTCATGTGATAAATTTTCATAACGGCAAGGAAAGTTGTGTGAGTGCGCCACACCAGATTTTTATTTCAAAAATCACAAACATGGTTCAACACCAATGGAGGCATCTTCGCTCACGCTTATCCTTTCAAAATGCTAATACTCTCTCACCAGCCCTGAAATCTACCATATCCTGAATCTATCAATTGATTGCAGTTACTTTGTTTAGTCGAAAGCTATCATTCAACGAAATCTATTATCTATTCTCTCACCAACCCTAAAATCTATCATTTCCTAGATCTATTAATCGATTCCAGTTACTTTGTTTAGCCGAAAGCTACATCCAACAAAATTTATCATAATATTTCCCAACCAATATCTCTCATCAATCCTAAAATCTATCAATTCCTGAAGCGATCAATCGATTCCAGTCAATTTGTTCATTTGAAAGCATCACATTCAACGAGATCTATCTTTCCAGCTATTTTTGAATGAAACCTACAAATTGATTCATTTACTTTGTTTAGCCGAACGCCTTACATTCAACAAAATCTATCATTCTATCTCTTAACACTCTAACCGAAACCCCGGTCTGACAGGCCCAAGGGAATTTTTGTTAACCTATATTGGCAACACTGCTCAACGGTCACGTCCCATCCCCCCAATACCTTCCTTCAATCCCCTCCCCAACTCGGTGACATATTGAGCGTCTTCAGGGATACACTGCTCCAATGACTCGAGTGACTCGAGCTAGGTGACCCGCGTTTCATGGGAGCTTTTGACAGTTCATCACCCGGTCGCCATCTTTGATTTTTCTAGCCCGGGTCAGGAATCGTGACCCGACCAAATAGTACGGGCTACGAAGTTCTAGCTCGAGTCACCCGGAATCGGAGCGCTCCTATTGGTTGAAAGTTTCGCGTCGTCTGCAATGCTCTGGTCTGCAGTCAAGTAAACAACACAACTAAATGCAAATATGGAGGATTATTACGAATACAAACATGAGTTTGTTTTTGAAGGCATATTTTATAAAATAATTGGAAAGGAGGAAATTCACACATTATTGGCTGGTAAGTTTATTAATTGCATTTTTGACAATATTATTAGTTTAGTATAACTATTATATTAAAATATATTTGTGCTCATGACGTGATTTACGGTATCCAAAACTGTTACAGTAGGCTTTTTAGTGTTCATCAAGGAAATTGTGAATAATAAAATATTTTGTTAATATTATTCTGTGTGGTCATGAAAGTTATTGATCCATTTAAATAGCATTGAAATATTTACTTTTGATTTTGGCTACTTCTTAGATTTTCATAGCTGTTTAACCTCAATACCTATTCGTATTTTGTTTATGGCATAATTTATTAAAAAATAAATAGAATTTCATTATCAAATTTCAGAATACTTAATCGGTTAAACATAAACTTAAACCTAATAAACTTCACTCATTTTCATTTCATTAAAAAGTTTGTTATTCTATGGAATAGGCCTATGCATTATAAAGATTATAAAAATTATCTCTTGCTTTCTATAAGAATAATTTTATTTGCTATGCAGGTCCTCTGCATTTCATAAAGATTGATTTTAATTTAAATTTAATAGCTCAAGTACTGAAACTTTATGATTTTTGTTTTACAGGCAGCTTGGACTTCTTCCAGTCCTATCTGAAACAAAACTATGGCCACATCGAGATGGCTGGTTTAGCAGTAGGTAAGGCGCTTTCATGCAATCCTCTTATAATATAATTTCTATCACATACCGTAATAACGATTAGTGATAGTAGTCACATTGGTATAAATAATTTCACCATATTCTGCTGCTATTTTTTGTAGATACTGTGATAATTTATGCCAAGCTAAAAACTTGGAGCTTTTACATTAGAGTTGTCATTCAAAGTTTTCAACAAATTATGGCAATATGTTAAAATTACAGCAAAATTGCTTCCTCAACTTGTAAAAATCCCTCTATCTAACATGATTTTTGTTTTCCATACATTCTAAACACTGAGAAAGTTGCCAACAAAATTTTCCTTCATTACAAGTCCATGCAGACTATGCTTTCTTAGCGAAAATTTTGACAGCTCTTGTTGCTCTACATTGTTTGAGAACAGCAAATTTTTAAAGATAATCAACAACTTTTTTATAGAAGAATCTGTGAAAACTTTGGTGTATAATATGCAGCTTTAAACCCATTGCATTTTGAAAACTTAAACCAAGCTACTCCACAATTGAAAGAAGTCTGTCTTTTCGTCAATACTAAAGAAGATACAGAGAAAAACATAGAAGACTTACAGTATAGAGAAATCTCTAAAACTGTGAGACGAATAAAATGTTTAGGAAAATTTGTAACCTTTAATTTCTCCTAGGATAGTCAGTATTTGATTAACATTGGTGTTGCTATCCTTTTGCCAGATTTTTTACAATGTTGAAATATGATCAATAATTGTTAATTATTAACAAAATTTTCAATCTAATTATGCAAGTGTATTATTTATTGAAAAGTAAATTCACTTGATGAGTACAATAAATTGATTGTTCTAAAGAAGAATGAACAGTTACATAAGATATACTGGTATCAGCTATAAAAGGCAGAGAATCGGCAACGTTGTTCTTCTATATTACTCTACTGCCAATATAACGTGACCTCACTATAGACGCGTTTCTTCTATGTTATATGTGATTATAACATAATTTGAGCTACTCTTCCGGTGTAATTTAATCAAGCTTCTGTAAGATTTTGTAGCCAAGCTTGAAGTTTCCTTCAAAAGACAACTTCAAAAAAGTGGCACTGATACAGCCTGTTTGAGAGTGATTTATAACATATTGAAAATTAAGAACTACAATGTATTTTGCAAGCACCACTGTATATAGACTGCACTACTTGTAATTATAACATAATGCTTAGTAGACCTACCTTATGGAAGTCAATCATGTTCACTACTTAATGGTGTTTTAATATCATTGTTTTCTTTATGTTACAGAAGTCACCACAGAGGGTCATGTGTGGACTACTGATGCAACAAAAGTGAAATTTATTTGGGATTAAAAGTTAACAGACCGTTGTGCAACCCGGTGATAATCTTGTATTAAAGGAAGTTCTTATGTAGCAAGCACAAGTTATGAAGTTGGTAAAGGCTATTATTATTAATTACATCAGATGACTTTTGTTGCTGCAAGGGTGTCGACCATGTTCATCTACTGAAGCTGCAATGACATCCACTATCTCATAGAATGTTCTATGAGCAGTACTTTGAGAAAAATTATATCTGTCATCAGCAGCTAAGAATGTCTCTGGTTTGCTCAACATCCAAACTGTAAAAAGTATTTTCTCCTCAAGAGGTATTTTTATATTTGCAGGCTGATTAATTCTCCTTCCTATAACTTCTAAGAGCACCTAAAAATGTTGATGTAAATCTTTGTAAAATTGGAATTTAATAAAAAAAAACAAACAATCCACCAATTTTCGATTTGAAATACACCATGTTTGGTTTTTCGTATGGCCTATATCTTACAGTACCTCTATTATACGCTCATATGGCCCGCCGCAAAGTAGACCCACTCTAATCCACGAAAAGCAACCCACGCCGTGGGATGTTTTGTAAACCATTGCTATAGAATTATTCATAATCAATCAGCTGACAAGTGGATTATTCATTGCATGTATTACACAGATGTCTGGAGAAGCTTAGCAATGGTTTACAAAACATCCCACGGCGTGGGTTGCTTTTCATGGATTAGCGTGGGTCTACGTTGTGGCGGGCCTATAGTTGGGTCTAGTCAACTATGACCATCCTATAACTGAAGACGTGATCGATCTATCCAGGAATGCCTGGTCATTGGAAATAAATGATAATAATTTGAAATAGTCTACAGCACTGATTCCATCATAAAAAATGATATAGTCAATTTCGAATAAAATAACAAACCAGTTACTTGAGATGAGTAACAACTTGAGAGAAATGTTGCAACAACAGAAACTAGTCTCTCAAAATGTTTTTATAAAAATTTGGTTTAGAAAATGTAATGTTGGCTCTATTTCTAAACTCATTTTGGTTCTTTTCAAATGTCGAAAGTAAATAAGTTTTTCTTTCATTTTTATACAATTTAAAAGCAGCCAAAATATATTTCTAGGGAAAATGGTATTATTTTCATTCAATGAAGACTAGTCCAGTGGTCTCTTTGATGACGCCAAAAAATATAGTCCTATAATATATAATGATTATTAAACAAGAATCCAAAATCTACACCGCGACCCACTTGGTATGTTCTCAGTAGGTGACCTGAATAGAATAATGCTACATTAACCATGTTTACAAAATTCAGTGGAAAGATTCTGATGATAATAGTATGGAATCTTTTATCTGCATGGTTTGCTAAGACATTCTAAAATGGCTTTTAAACTCACTCATATTATAAAGTGATATTATAATTTCAAAATAACCCAAGTTGTGAGGTCTCGTATTATTACATTCCTGTTGGAATAATTCATTGAAAACCCTTAAAGGATTTCCCAATTCCTCCACAACAACCGCAGCAACTGGCCCTACAATGTTTGGTGCATCATAATAATTATTATTATTGTTATTCTGTTCCTTATCCAATTCTCCTAGAATAAACTCATTTATTACAGCATGAGCCATGTTTGTTTTGCAAAACAACTTACTTTTAGTGTCACACCAGTGTATGTGTGTGTGTTTTATTCAAATATTCGCGCCATCCGAATATTCAAAAGTACGCGCCAAACAGCATCGACCGGTCGATGTCTGGTTGTCGTTCCATGGGATCACTAGTCTGCCCCGGGTCAGCCGCCATTTTGTTCGGCTCTGGGTCACTCGAGTCACTGACTCAAAAGTATCCCTGAAGATAACCATTGTTTGTTCAGTTCCCTTCAGTGTCTTGACCTTGATGGGTGAATTGTCAAAAACGTGCCGGTCTGAGAAGCCCAGGGTTTCGGTTAACGTTGTTTGGAGTACGGTTTTCCATATGTTATTCCTAGTATCTTTTAAGATTGGGTTTGGCTATTAATTTTATTTTACCCATATTTATTGCATTTATTACACGAAATTATTCAATTTAAGTTCAAAGTTAAAACAGATTTTGTTTATACAAGCAAGGATTCAAGTATTAGTCTCTTATTCTACAATAACTTCTTATAATGTTCTTGTTTTTTATAATTAAATAAAATTACAGTTTTTATAAAAAGCATTGTTTTTACTATCCTACATTCTTGTGAGTATTCTAGAGCAATATTTATGAACATTACTTAACAAAAACGCTGGAAAATGCATTACTTTACTATGGTGGTCTCACAGGCCCAGGGTTTCGGTTGGCGTTATAAAAATAGGGTTTCGGTAATAGTGTTAACTAATATTCTCTCACCAACCCGAACATCTATCAATTCCTAAATCTATCAATTATTGATTCCAGTTACTTTGTTTAGCCGAAAACTATCATTCAACGAAATCTATCATTCTATTCTCAAACTAAAATAATATCCTCTCACCAACCCTAAACTGTATCATTTCCTGAATCTATTAATCGATTCCAGTTACTTTGTTCAGCAAAAGCTATCATTCAACAAAATCTATCATACTACTGTATTCCCCAAATAATATTCTCTCACCAAGAGTAACATCTATCATTTCCTAAATGTATCAATTATTGATCTCAGTCACTTTGTTCAGTTGAAAGCTATCATTCTATTTCCCCACTAATATTCTCTTACCAACCCTAAAATCTATCATTTCCTAAATCTATCAACTATTGATTCAGCTTCTTTGTTTAGCAAAAGCTATCATCCAATGAAATCTATCATTCTATTCTCAAACTAAAAATTCTCTCACCAACCCAACATCTATCATTTCCCAAATTTATCAATTGATTCCAGTTACTTTCTTTATTTGACAGCCTTAAATTCAACGAAATCTATCATTCTATTCCCCAACTAATATTCTCTCACCAACCCTAACATCTATCATTTCCTAAATCGATCAATTATCGATTCCAGTCTCTTTGTTTAGCCGAAAGCTATCATTCAACAAAATATATCATTCTATTCTCAAACTAAATATTCTCTCACCAACCCTACAATCTATCAATCCCTAAATCGATCAATTATTGATTCCAGTCACTTTGTTTAGCCGAAATCTATCAACTGATTCGAAATTCTACAAACATTCTTCGCGTCTAATTCAAGGTCATTTCCGATCATTTCCCATTTGCATCGTGATCATTTACTACGAGTGTCATTCAACCAGATTTCACAGCGTCGGTCATCATCAAAACCATTGATGAATAAAAGACAGGTAGCTAGCATCAAACGGATGTGGCGTTACCGTATTTAATTCAAGGTGAACTTTCAGTTCTTTCTTTGTTTCTCTTACCTTCTATCAACCAAGAATTTCATCCGAAGTCGTCATTAAGGTACGAACATTCTACCACAGAAAAAAGAACGGATAAAGAGCTTTGTTCTTTCTACAGGAATTATACTCAACAACTATAGTGAGGTCTACGTTATAATGGCAGTGGAGAAAGATAGGAGAACAACGTTGCCCTGTTTTAAGGCATTTAAGCGACTTCAAACTTTGAAAATGGAATACTGGAACTTTTTACTTTTGGGACTTTGTTCGTTTGTAGCCGTGTACTATAGTGAGGTCCACGTTATAATGGCAGTGAAGAAAGATAGCAGATCAACATTGCCGATCCTCTGTCTTATCTAATGCCTTCTGTAGACGGTAGCTAATACAGGTTTATTGATGTATTATTAATGGTTCATTCTCGTTTAAAATAATCAATCATATTTTATTGAGCAAGAAATCATATTTTTCAATGATTTCATGATCAATTTTTATAATTGAAATGAAATATTTTGTTAATTAATTATTAATTCTACATTGTTAAAAACCGATCTGGCAACAGAACAAAGCGAGAGAGAGATAGCGCTATCAGCTTTGTTGAAGGATAGACAAGGATATAGTGAGGTCCACGTTATAATGGCAGTGGAGGAAAATAGCAGAACAACGTTGCCGATCCTCTGTCTCATCAATGCCTTCTGTAGACGGTAGCTGATACAGGTTTATTGATGTAATATTAATGGTTCATTCTCGTTTAAAATAATCTATTATATTTTATTGAGCAAGAAATTACATTTTTTAATGATTTCATAATGAATTTTCATAACCAAGATTAAATATTCTGTTAGTTATATTTCTACATTGTTGAAACCGATCTGGCAACAGAGCAAAGCTAGAAAGAGATAGCGCTATCCGCTTTGTAGGATAATAGACGAGGATAGCAATATGAGAAGAAGTTGTGTGTATTTTTGGGTTCAGAATTTTATAAAATAACTTGATTAATTCAATATGAAGTGATAATTAAGTGTTATATTTAAATATAGTTTGGTGTTCTCTAAATTCAAAATGTTTAGCTTATATATATTTTTGGACGAAAATTGAACTTGAACTTTTTACAGTAGAAACATAACCCATTTTTTGGACATTTTATCAATTTATCGAAATTTGGGAATGGAATAGATTTGGGCCAAGCCTGTTGTTCCTTCCTAATCATATTTACATGATTTGTGATTCAGTCCACGAATAAATGAATATCATTTGTAATCAAACACTGCCATTATAACGTGGACCTCACTATATCCTTGTCTATCATTCAACAAAACGAATAGCGCTATTTCTTTCTAGTTTCGATCTGTTGCCAAATCGTCTTTCAAACAATGTAGAATTATTGATTATTACATTTACATTATATTTATTACATTCCTTAATCACAACATCAAATTAATGATTGGGAGAGAATCAACAGGATAAACCCAAAACTGCTCCTCTCCCTAATTTTAATAAAAATAGTTCAAATGAGGTTATGAAAACAATTTTATAAAGATCACAAAAATTTACAGTCCAAATATACATTATACTAAGAAATTTGTATCTCGGTTGATCAGAAAGATGAAACAAATTATTATTACACTTGAAAATGCATTAATGAATTGAAAAATATTCAAAAACTTGATAAATTTGAAGCCAGAAAAATCACAAAATTCACTATCAGCATATGATCATTATTCAACAAAATATTTCATTATTATAAAAATTAACTATGAAATTATTGAAAAATATAATTTATCTAGCTTGATAAAATATAGTTGATTAATTTAAAAGAGAATGAACAGTTAATATTACATCAATAAACCTGTATCAGCTTCCATCTATAGAAGGCATTGACAAGACAGAGGATCGGCAATGTTGTTCCCTTATTTTTCTCCACTGCCATTATAACGTGGACCTCACTATATCAACCAACTATCATCTGAAGTCGTTACTAAGATACCAACCTTCCACTCAAACCAACAATAATTATTCCATCAGAAATCGTTATAAAGATACGAATCAACATCCCGGCTCCATGTTTTACAGCAATCAAATCTTACCCGTTGTTTATTGCCGGTCGATTATTTCCCAACAATCCGGTGGTGTCCGTATAAATAATTCATTTATAGGTGGTTTGAAATGCATTTTCGTTGGCGAAGGGTACGCCAGGTGTTGCAGCCTTGATTTTATTACTGCAGAGCGAAAGTTTAGACCAATTTGACACGGAGTGTTTCTAAGTTGCCGCGCGGTGAAGGTAGTAAATCTAGAGTTTTTTATTGGGTCAGCGAAGGACAGAAATTAGTTCGACGAAGACAATGATAATCGGTGGATATAGGCCACGGAATAGTCGCGAACCTGGTAAGGTGGCATTATGGAAACTGTATTGTTGTCGGTAATATTTTTGACCTTTCGGTGTGGTTATAAGTAACTGCATTACTTCCGGGTTGATGAATGAGAATTAGTTGTGAAATTGAATGATATAATTATTTTAGGGTTGATGGGAGAATATTAGTTGGGAAACAGATTAATAGATCTCATTGAATGATGGATGAGTTTGGACAGAAATTTATCGTAAGGTTTTTAGAAGTTGGATTCAGAGTAGTTGAGTTTTAGTTATATTTAGATTTAGATGGAAGTTGGATTCAGAGTAGTTGAGTTTTAGTTATATTTAGATTTAGATGGAAGTTGGATACAGAGTAGTTGAGTTTCTGTTAGATTTAGATTTAGATGGAAGTTAGATTCAGAGTAGTTGAGTTTTAGATAGATTTAGATTTAGATGGAAGTTGGATTCAGAGTAGTTGAGTTTTAGTTAGATTTAGATTTATGAATAGAGTTTTAGGTTATTTGAGTTTAGAATTTTGAAATACTTTAATAGCGTGAAAAAATGTCATCTCTATAATAATCTTCAGCATATTCTTATTTCTTATAATAGCCTTCTTATAATCGTCTACACTCTCATCTTCTTAAATGCCTATCTCCTATTTTGTGATGGCTATCTTTATAACAGGTAGCTATCTTTTGTATTCATACTTTTGTAGGGATAATGGTGATATATAACATGGTTGAATCTAATAAGAGTTTTATAGTTCTCAACTATCGGTTGTGATCGTATCTGGTATAGTTTCCTCTTCCTCATACGGATTAGTTGAGCCATTTTACTATGAGCAAAAGGTGATAAGCTGTTCTAGACTAGACTGACCTTTTTTGAAGCAATTGCTTCAAAAGTTGAGCAAATGCTCTAGTTTATTCATACAATTTTGAGCAAAAGCTTTTACTTTTGAGCAAATGCTCAAACTATTTTTTTGATGAGCATGAGCAAAAGGTTTTGCTCACGTTTATTCATAGAAAATGAAGCAAATGCTCCATATTTTAGAAGTATAAGCAAATGCTCAACTTTATTCATATGGCTCATTGACAAGACAGAGGATCGGCAACGTTGTTCCCTTATCTTTCTCCACTGCCATTATAACGTGGACCTCACTATATCAACCAACTATCATCTGAAGTCGTTACTAAGATACCAACCTTCCACTCAAACCAACAATAATTCCATCAGAAATCGTTATAAAGATACGAATCAACATCCCGGCTCCATGTTTTACAGCAATCAAATCTTACCCGTTGTTTATTGCCGGTCGATTATTTCCCAACAATCCGGTAGTGTCCGTATAAATAATTCATTTATAGGTGGTTTGAAATGCATTTTCGTTGGCGAAGGGTAAACCAGGTGTTGCAGCCTTGGTTTTATTACTGGAGAGCGAAAGTTTAGACCAATTTGACACGGAGTGTTTCCAAGTTGCCGAGCGGTGAAGGTAGTAAATCTAGAGTTTTTTATTGGGTCAGCGAAGGACAGAAATTAGTTCGACGAAGACAATGATAATCGGTGGATATAGGCCACGGAATAGTCGCGAACCTGGAAAGGTGGCATTATGGAAACTGTATTGTTGTCGGTAATATTTTTGACCTTTCGGTGTGGTTATAAGTAACTGCATTACTTCCGGGTTGATGAATGAGAATTAGTTGTGAAATGAAATTATAAATTTCAAGAAATTGGATTACATTTCATCAAGATTATTTGTTACGATTTGAAAACTTAGATTTCGATTTGTTAGTTGAGTTGCAGTTGGACCAGTGAGATTTTGAGAAGTTAGTTGGGATAATCAATTATTGACCGAGCGAAGTGAGGTCTAAGATTAAACTCGAAGGTTTGGCATTTCTTTTAATGTTTAAATTTTTATATATTGCGCATTTACAGCGAAACGCGGTAATAGATTTTCATAAAATTTGACAGGTATGTTCCTTTTTAAATTGCGCGTCGACGAATATACAAGGTTTTTGGAAATTTTGCATTTCAAGGATAATATAAAAGGAAAAAGGAGCCTCCTTCATACGCCAATATTAGAGTAAAAATCAGACTATAGAATTATCCATCATAAATCAGCTGACAAGTGATTACACAGATGTGTGGAGAAGCCAGTCAATAATAATTAATTGATGTATTTCCATAATGTCTATAGTTTCAATCAAGTACTTGTGGATGAGAATACTGCGTGAGGTCTACTGTTCACAGAACTACTAGTAGAGTTCGATGTTATGATAAGGCTGGATTCATTTGTACCAACATTGAACACTTGAGAATTTATTTGATCTGATTAGATCACTAGCAGATAGCCCGTGCTTCGCAATTCTTATTAAAAAAAAATTATACTTTTTGAATGATTATTAAGTTACTGTTCTAGATTTCTTGTTTTTAGACTCTAATAGTATCTATTTGATTCAAAATTTGCTCGTTTATCTGAGTACTGAAGAGCGTAAATTGTATTTTGAAAAGTGAAAGTGACATAACCAACATTTTGATTTGGACAGTATAGTATAAAATGGAAATGGGACAGTTTTGGGCATGAGCCTGTTGTGCCTTTCCTCTTGTTAAGTATTTGTGCACAATGTGATAAATAAATAAATAAAACTTTGCCTACTAGAATCTTGAAGAATTTAAAATAGGTCTGCTACCATCCTCGGTAAATTAAGAATCAACATGCAAATTTTGAGGTAAATCAGTTGATTAGTTGAGACGTGATGATGCGTCATTCGTGAATTTCCTATCCCCTACGTGTATAAGCTAATTATTCCCTTTATTTCATCAAGAATAATAATAGAATTAATCGCAAATAAGAAATAAGTTACAGCAACGATTCTTTAATTCATTCTGATCATGAAGCATAAAGGTTTCATGTTCATTGATATATCATTGATATCCTTATCACTCCAATATATTATCAAGTACTTATATACTAAAACAATATTCTCTCGAAATGGATTCATGAGATTTTCAATGAATTTAGGAATAGTGGTTGAATAGGAGAAAAATATTCTATTTGCGAAAACAATATTGTAGAATGGCATTAGAAGTTGGTGAAACTGGGGTAATTCTATTAAAAAATCCATGAAACATCTATGGAAAAAATTTATTCAACAGGAAGTTATGAAGAAATCAGGTATAATGAACAAATAATCGAATTTATACTAAATAATATAAAGATCACTAACATTCACACAATCAATAACTAGCATCAATATTGGGGCACCGAGCTTCACTCGTTATTTATTTATTGATTTTTGATAAACCGAACACAATTTTTCAAAATGATTGGGGAAGTACTAACAGGCACAGCCCAAAACGGGTTTTCCCGAATTTTGATTTATACACTATGAATAGTCCAGAAAGTAGGTTATGTTCCATACACTTGAATTCAGGTTCAATTTTCTGTTCAAACATTTGAAAACAAAAAAAATATAATTTAGATTATATAAAAACTAAATTGAATAACAAAATAACACTCACTAATCACTTGAAATTGTCAAATAATGATCAACTTTCAAAATTATTATGATATACTCCAGTTTAGGAGGATTATCATGTCATGTCAACAAATCAGATTATGTTGATCAAATCGATTAAAAATTGTCTAGCTAGATAAAATTTCTCGTTGATTGATTATGATTACATAGCTGGAAATAATTCTGTCTCTCTCCCACACAGGCACACGCATTTTCTGTTATCGAGAAACGACGAAATAATTATCATCTGTTTTCCAAGGATGAATTATCCTTTTAATGTCGTTCATCGAATTTTCTAAAGTATGAGACCTAGTGCAATCGAATCTTTATATCATGAACCTACTATGTTCCAAATTTCGTGAAAATCGTTAGAGCAGTTTTCGAGATCCGTAAAACATAAATAACCAGACATAAAAATAGCCATATATGAAAATAACCAGATTTATACAGAAATTGCTCTCTTGATATAATAGGATTTCTATAAATCGTACAACAAAACCTATCAATAGGTTTTCATGGAGACAATAAACGAAAAACAGATAATTTAGCCTCAAGCTCAACAGTATTCATACTTGAATAATTCTAATTTTAGATCAATTATGATCTATACGTGAGAAAATCAGAATCAAAATAATCGATAAGAGGCGTTCTAAGGCAATATGAGTGGCTTTGATCTCCTTGAATAATGGACTCAAGTATTTAAATACATAAAATAGCTTGACTGGATCCAGATAGTTCCACTTACAAAGTTTCAATGAATTTTTAGCAAGACAATAAACAAAACTACTGACCTCCAGCACTACAATCTATACTTGAATAACTTCAGATTTCGATAATGTACAATCAATACAATAAACAAAATTAGAACTGGAATAATTGACTAGCGAACATGAGTAATAGTCGGAAAAACAGATCATAAACAAGACGTATTGTCCAGACCGGATTTCGCGATTAAACGACATTCACAAGGACTTTTCCTAGGCAAGTCATATAAATAGATATACATCACATGACAGCTTATACTGAGTGCTCCATATAAGTATAGATATAGAGTAGGCGAGGCTCAGGAATACAAATAATATAGACAGGATATATACAGTACATGATAACTTGAAGTAAGTTCTCCATAAATAAGTATAGATATAGTGTAGGCGAGGCTCAAGAAACAAATAATAGAATTGGATTTACAGTGCATGGTAGCTTATAGTAGGTGTTTTATATGAGAGAGATAGAAAGAGAGAGAGTGAGACAGAGAGAGAGTGAGAAGGAGGGAGAGAGAGGGGGTGAGGTTGAGACATAGAGAGAGAGAGTGAGAAAGAGATAGTGAGAGAGAGAGATAGTATAGATATAGTGTAGGTGAGGCTGAAGAAACAAATAATAGAATTGGATTTACAGTAATGGCAACTTATAGTAAGTGCTCTATTTGTGAGACATAGAAAGAGAGAGATAAAGAGAGAGAGAGAGAGAGATTGATTGATTATATGCCTTTATTAGGGCGGAATTAGGACTCCTGGCCCTCTCTGCCACACAACCCTTTACAAAAGAAGACAAATTTACATAAGAACAGAAAAAATAGATTACATAAAATTAATATAGTAAATAGAACTCTTAATCAAAATACAATAATATATAATGAAAGAGAATTTTAAAATTGATTTATTTATACTCTCTCTCTCTCTCTTGGGTTAACAAATAACCAGAGAGAGAGAGAGTGTGTGAGGGAGAGAGAGAGAGAAAGAGATTAGATTAGATTTCTTATTTATACAATGAGTTTATTAGTAAGTAAGTAATAAGAGATTGATTGATTGATTGATTGATTGATTGAGTACTTTATTTATGTAGATTACAATATATACTGGCTTATACATTTATATACAATAGCTTACAATACAGCAAAATTATAGATGAATTTACATAATAATATAGACTAAGAAAATAATTTTGAACTGTATATGATATGAAGAAGCAATTTGTAATATAATAACTATAGATAATTATATTGTTATGCATCTACATAAATTGGCGGAGCTTTGGACATATCAATGTCCATTCTTCGGAAAGAATATTAAAAAAATCCTCCCCACTAACTCTCTACCAAGAGAGAGAGAGAGAGAGAGAGAGTGTGTGAGGGAGAGAGAGAGAAAGAGATTAGATTAGATTTCTTTATTCATGTATGCTACAATAATTACTGGCATGAACTAATTTTACAAAGTATGAAAAATTGATCAATGATGATAAGGATTAAATGCAATTAGAATTACGATGATATAAAATTGTAATGTAACTTCATAAATCAACGGTGTTTCAACAAATAATTGTCGATTCTTTAAGAAGATATAAATAATATCCTTCCCATCAACACATGACCGGGTTATCTCTTTAGAGGGATTGATTGATTTAGTACTTTATTTATGTAGATTACAATATATACTGGCTCAAACATTTATATACAATAGCTTACAATACAGCAAAATTATAGATGAATTTACATAATAATATAGACTAAGAAAATAATTTTTGAACTGTATATGATATGAAGAAGCAATTTGTAATATAATAACTATAGATAATTATATTGTTATGCATCTACATAAATTGGCGGAGCTTTGGACATATCAATGTCCATTCTTCGGAAAGAATATTAAAAAATCCTCCCCACTAACTCTCTACCAAGAGAGAGAGAGAGAGAGAGAGAGTGTGTGAGGGAGAGAGAGAGAAAGAGATAGATTAGATTTCTTTATTCATGTATGCTACAATAATTACTGGCATGAACTAATTTTACAAAGTATGAAAAATTGATCAATGATGATAAGGATTAAATGCAATTAGAATTACGATGATATAAAATTGTAATGTAACTTCATAAATCAACGGTGTTTCAACAAATAATTGTCGATTCTTTAAGAAGGATATAAATAATATCCTTCCCATCAACACATGACCGGGTTATCTCTTTAGAGGGATTGATTGATTTAGTACTTTATTTATGTAGATTACAATATATACTGGCTCAAACATTATATACAATAGCTTACAATACAGCAAAATTATAGATGAATTTACATAATAAACACTAAGAAAATGATTTTTGAACTTCATATGATATGAAAAAAGCAATTGGTAATAGCTACAGATAATATTGTTATGGATCTACATAAATTGGCGGAGCTTTGGACATATCAATGTCCATTCTTCGGAAAGAATATTAAAAATATCCTTCCCACTAACTCTCTACCAAAGAGTTAGAGACAGATAGACAGAGAGAAAGAGAGAGCGAGAGTGAGAGAGTGAAGGTGATAGAGAGTAGTAGAGGTTGAGATATATTGTACAAATAATATAAACAGTTATACATTACTTAACAACTCACAGTAAGTCCTCCATATAAATATAGATATAGAGTAGGCGACGCTCAACAAACAAATAATATAAACAGATATACATCACATGACAAATTACTGTAAGTGCTCCTTATAAATATAGATATAGAGTAGGCTCAGTTGCAACATGCTTTAGTAGCAATAACAGGTGCAAGGTGCCCAGTTTATTGACTAATTTAAAACCAACCTAGAAACAAACAGCAATAAACCTCGGAGTACGGATTAACGGGGTCAGTGTGTTGAGTGGGCTTCCGGAATAACGGGGCTATGTTGACAAATAATGCATTTGATTCACCCACTAGTTGAGAGGTGCACATGCAGTTTTGTGAGTTGCATTGCAAGGATGCAGTAATCAGTTGCATAATGCGATAATAATGGAATAATGTTTGTTGCAGAGAAGTATATAAATAAAAGATTAGTCCGGTACTAACAATTGCATTCTTTCCCAAATGAGTTATAAAATATGAAGTATGAAATACTAGTTTCAGTACTTGATAACTAAAATATCTGTTCCACACACGGACGTATAGTCTATGTGGGTTCTAATATTCATTTTATAATTGTAATTGTGTTGTTAAAATTGTATGATACGTGAATAAAAAATAAATTGAATTGAATTGAATTGTTGCACAGTTACTTGTGGACGATTACTACTGGGCTGAGTAATATTGTAAGCTGGCCCGGCAAACTTCGTACCGCCAAATAGTTTAATGCATCTCATGACAAACTTTAGCTGGATGCATACCTGAGAAAGCGCGCTGCGGCATTTTATTTATTTAGATAATATTTTCCAACTGAAAAATAAATAATTAACTAAAAATCACATGTTATGATTTTTCTTGTACCAATCTATATATTTCTGTTCTAAGTGGTAATAATTACAAATTTTTATGTATGAATAAATTAATAGACGTTTTTGTTTGTTTGTTTGCAGACGACATTAAGCTTGGCATTAGCCTTGCTCGCGGTTTGCGAAGCAGGAGTTACAACCAAGCAGTTCGGATACGGCGTGGAAATCCATCACCCACCTCCCCACGGTCACGGAGGCCCCTATGGGTCCGGCTACGCGGCAGGGCATGGATACGGTGGAAGCTACTCCATGGCACGCATGCACCAGGAAACCACACACCACGACCATGAACCACACCACCATGTGGTGTCCGCCGCATCCCACCATGCACCATCGCTCTATGTGGCGTCACCGTCGCACCACGACATTGCCTATCTTCACCACGGTGTCCCAGACTACCACCACAACGAGATACCTCTGGCAGCCTACTATAAACCGGCCTACCACAGCGAGGAACATGATGTTGTGGTTCAGAAAGCACCGTTGGTACACAGTCACCACGAGGAGATTGTTCCTCATCATGTCACCGAACACCACGGTTTGGAACAGGTTCACCACCACATCCCAGAACACCACAGCTTGGAACACCACGGTCTGGAGGGTCACCACATCAACGCCCACATTGAACACCATGGTTCCCCCCATCTGGAACACCACGGTATCGAGGCACACCACGACGCCATCCTTGTCACACCCACCCCTCTCTCAGGACCTACACACCTCCCTCTCCTCCATGGACCTACCACACCTCTCCCCAGCCCTACCCCTATCATTCACCACCATGGAGCAATCACCCCCACTCCTCTCCCATACGTGCACCACGAATCAGCCACCCCAACCCCTCTGCCAGTCCTACACCATCATGAGGGAGTGACTCCTGCACCATTCGTTTCTCATCTCCATGAAGGGGTAACCCCTGTCCCATATGTTTCCCATGGGGCTACCCCTACTCCTCTACCATACCTTCACCATGATGGTCCCACCCTTGCGCCGATCAAGGGCGAGTTCCCGATCATAGGTGCTCCTCACCCTGTTGTCTCTCTCTCACATCTGCCCAGCTCTTTCCATCACACAGGATACAGTGGCTCCGAATACGCCAACTATGCCCCGCACTACGATCATGAACATCATGTGAGTAATCATTTATTTACGACATTTTAATTACTATTAATTTCCAGTAATCATTTATTCACATAATCATTCTCCAATACGCCAACTATGCTCCAAAATATGATAATGAGCATCATGAGAGTGATCATTCATTCTTATAATTTTCAAATACTATCAATCTCTAGTAAATTTCCTACTGCTATGAAATGCTGCTGCTAGTTCATTTTGCCTATAGTTTTTATGATAAACTGCTTTAATACGGTACATCATTATTGCCATATAATTCATTCATAGCTACATGTGGTTCAATAAATACGGTCCAACGAAAAACATTAAAACAGGATAACCTGTTTCAGGTTAGGATGTCTGAAACAATGTATGGTAATACATGATAGAACATCGTTCCAAACATAGTAATCATTCATTTGCATGGTTTGGAAAGGCCTACACTCAATTGCTCCAGAGAGCGACCAAAAAAGTAATAATAGCCTGAATGATCACCAACGTTTACAACGGACAGGCACACTAAGAAGAAGAAAAAATAATTCATTCACTTGATCATTCTCCAATCACTATTAATTTACATCAAACATCAAAATTATGTCCCCCTCAATGAGAGCGAATTAAATTCTTTCCTTGACAAGATTATTGATGAGAGAATCCTAAAATTCCCACCCTTGTGGTGGAGGGACAAGAAGACTATCTAATACACACTTAAATTCTTCAACATTCCACAAGAAACCCCCAAAATGTCTATTCTTATCATAAGGAGACAAAATAGTTACCAAATACTCATAAATTCATTGACAGTTTCCTCGGAAAATTCAGAAGGGAACAAATTGTAATAATAACTATAATATTGCAAGTTAGAAAATCGAAAAGAAAGATAAGTACAGTCTTCGAAAATCAACCTCCACTAAAATGTTTGATCTGTTTTGACTGGTCAAATCAGATTCATAGACATTAAAAACCTTGCATTTCTCAAGAAACCCTCAAAATGTCTATTCTTATCATAAGGAGACAAAATAGTAACCAAATACTCATAAATTCATTGAGAGTTCCCTCGGAAGCTTCAGAAGGAAACAAATTGTAATCATATCATAAATTCATTTAGAGTTCCCTCGGAAGCTTCAGAAGGAAACAAATTGTAAATATAATATTGCACATTAGAAAATCAAAAAGAAAATAAGTACAGCCTTCGAAGATCAACCTTCACCAAAATGTTTGATCTGTTTTTACTGGTCAAATCAGATTGATAGAACCTCGAAACCTTGCAAGTTGGTTTGTTTGGCAGTCAGCTCAGTTTGATCTTGAACAGCTCGTGATCGTTTACTAAATGGCAATAATGGAAAGTAGTCTGTCGGGTCCAGAGCTTTTCTAATTGGTGCACCGCTGCAGAGAACACACTCACAGTTCGAGTTTGTGTTAGTAGGTCAACTTGTTGGTTGACAGATATTTCTACACCAGATGCATACTGACCAGTGCAGATCGGGTTAATTCCTACTGAATTGCATCGATAGAATAATGCTAAGTGTTATAATTATTCAATGAATAGCCTTCTCTCAAGAAATACTACTTGTTTTCCAATAAAGATTTTGAGTTTCTTGTACGTAGGTAGCTTCCAAGAGATGAATCAAAATGAATTAGCATGAGAACACAATGAAAGACAGTTCAGGTAGATCCTACAAAATTTCAATGATACAAGTTCTATAATAATTCAAGGAATATTCCTCTCCCAATGAATACTTCCAAGGAGTACTTGTTCCCCAATAACAATTTCAAAATTGTAGTACGTAGCTTCCAGGAGATGGGAGGAGATTAATTAAAAATACAATAAAAGACAGTTTAGATCGATCCCTACAAAATGACATTCATACGATGACTCATGCAAGTGTAATGATATTCTAGGAATAATCTGCTCCTTATCAATTTTTCAATAACAATTATACAATTTTAGTAGCTTTAAGAGATGAGAGTAGAAAAAACCATAGAAACAACACAAAACAGTAATAAACAGTACAGATTGATTCCTTCTTAATTACATTCATACAGTATCACACGAGTGATACAGTCTTCTCGTGATCAATCTTCCAATAACTATTATAAATAATATTACTAATAGCTTTCGAGAGATAGGAGTGGATCAATCAGACGACACGACACAATAATAGACAGTTCAAGTCGTTTTTCCATATATAATGGAAAATGAAGAATTCTATATATAATGAAACAATTTCTATAATAATTCAAGGAATAGCATTCTTGAAATCAAGTCTCAAATGGATATTGTAGATTTTCAATAGCTTCCAAGAGATGAGAGTAGATTGAAAGGTAGAAAGACAACATTAAACAATAATTTTGATACAATTTTTAACTACGCAAACCGTTTTTTTGATTATCTATAGACCAGATTGTAATTACTGGAATACAGTACGTGTTTATTGCTTTGTCTATTTGTTGTTATTTGTGTACTTTATTGGTAGCTGAACTGGAAAATATGCCTGGAAAAAGCATAAGCATATAAGCATATAATTATATAGTACGTGGTGATGTAGAGAGTGATATCCGTGTATTGATATGAAATAATGATATAATCCAAAGAGTTGAGAAGTTATACAATGTATAATGAGCCACATATCTTATTACCTTTGAAAAGATATTGATATTCAATACCATATCAAAAAGTCTTATGAGTTGAGAAAGCAATATTTTCTTATGAAAACAATATCGTCCGCTTGAAAAAGTAAGATTCATCATAAACAAGCAAAGAACAAAGTTTTGTTCTGAAATTGAAGTATTATCGTACAAAAAAACATTAAAAAATTCGTTCAACACCTAAAAGTCATTGAGAAATATCAATAGCCTCACTCAGTTGAAGAGCGTTCTTCTGAAGTTTCAATACCATAAACTTGAATGAAGGTTGAAAAAATTGAGTGATTCATCCATTCGTGATTATGAATTGGATGTTGAGTAATTCATTTTTTCAAGGTCTATAAGATTGACTAGGTGAATAGGAATTGAGAGAATAATAATATCTAATTTGAGAAAAATATTTATAAGATGAAGGATTCCTGACGAATAGGTATAAAAAATCAAGAATGCATTGATCAGATTGTCGAAATCCATGACAAATCATAATCATTACTTTGGGATCAAGAATATCTGTGTTTTAAAAAGAAATAGATAATCTATACTATAATAATAAGAAAGAACTGGCTTATACACGTACAGGATAGGAAAATTATGTTTGACGCATCATCACGTCTGAAGTAGAGACTGCTCTAGTCAGAGAGGTATATGTCATTTTTTTTTTATTTTCGAGTTAAGTCCAGTTATGAGTTCTAGAACTATCAATCTATTACTAGAAGAGTGGTGTAAGTCATATGGTTCAAGGAACTGTCCAGAGAGAGAGAGAGAGAGAGAGAGAGAGAAGGTATTGTGAGAAATATTCATTATAGTGTTCAGAGTGGTGCATGTAATTAACACACCTACAAAAATGTTAATTGATTATTTTCTTGGTCAAATCAATAGTCATTAGTGAGAAAAATACATGCCTGTGGCCCTGAAAACATTAAATTCATCACCTTCTCACTTGGAAATTAAGGGAATAGCTTCTACTAAAACCTTCAATTTCTCAGAAGAAGGTTGATATGACTTACATCACTCTGATTTTCACAGGCTCGTACTGGACTGATTTACTTGAAATTTTGCTTGTACGCTCTCAATTAACCGAGGATTGTTATAGGTCTATTTTCAATTCTTTAAGATTACATTAGTTTTCAAGACTTCAAGTTTTCAGTTTGTCAAGTTTCAAAATAGATCCTTGCGAATCACGGGTTACCTGCTAGTATAGAAGGAAATATTAAGAAAATAACCAATCAGATCCAGGTTCCAGGTGAAAATGCATACATGTACAGATTTAGAATCCTCAGTCTGTACATGTGGATCAATCATGAGAGTTGACCAATACAAATATCTTGGGGTTATTTTTGACCATCACTTGAGTTGGGTTCCCCATATTCAATGAGTCAAACAGAGGCTTAGAAGGATGTTGTATGGACTCTCTCAGCTCAGCCAGGTACTAGACATTAGATTGTGTAGGAGGATCTACCATGCATATGTCCAATCAATATTGCAGTATGGAATAATAGTTTGGGGAGGTGTTTCATCTGCTTGCCTGGAGCCGCTGGCCGTCACTCAACGCACAATAATGAAAACTATCCTGAAAAAAAAATCCAGGTACCCCACGTTGCTGCTATTCTCGGACTTCCCTGTGCTCAATCTAAGACAGTTATTTATAAAAACAATTCTCACATATATAAGGAAAAATAAAATAAACCTATTTGCTAATATTCAACACAATTATCAAACACGACTCAGGAACAACCATGGATATTCAACACCTAGATTAATGCATGGAATAGAACTCAAATCACCATACTACCTAGCTCAAATTATCTATAGGAATTTGCCGGACGTCATCAGGGAGGCTGAGGATTGCAGCGACGTGGTGTATAAAAGTAGGTTGGTCAAGTGGCTTTTTGGCATAGGCTGGATTGGAACTGAGGAACTGCTCCATTCACCGTACAACATGTAGTATAACTTACCAGCTCAATTTAATTAAAATATAACTTTTTCGCTTCATTGCTGGTCTTAGGTTCCCTTGCTCTCCCACTTGTAAATTTATAATCAACTCTGCTCTGCTATTGATCACGTATTTTTTTGAATAAACTATAAACAGCAGTTACATTTACTTATATAGGTTGTATAGAACATAAAGTTAATAGTTCATAGCACAGTTAAAGATACATGCTACTCTATTTCCATGCAAGAACTCTCCCCCATTCACAGACGTATAGTCTTCTTGTGGGAATTCCACGACATCTATGTACTAGCATTAGTGTAATGATGTATGATTTTCTATTTCAATTGATGTATTCTATTTATAATTGAATTTATGAATTTTACATTTTTTTGTAATGCAACGTGGAAAAATAAATTGATTTGATTTGATTTGATTACGAATCAATGAAGCGATTCCAATGTAATAACTGGTTCAATAATTTTGAAGAGAAATGAAGGAAGCGCAGTTTAGTACTGTGTCTAGAACGACCTTGAGAGGAATTCGTGTTTGGCAGATCATCTACCCAACGCCGTCGAAGGAGCATCTTCACTCAACTCCTCTCTCTCACCCGCTCTCTCTCTCACTCACTCATTCTCTTCAACTCTATCATTCTATCTCTGTCTTTCGCTGTCATTCTCTCTCTCTCTCTCTCTCTCTCTCTCTCTTCCTATGTTGTATATCATCTTCACTCTACAACTCACTGATCTCGCACTTGTTTTACTCACAACTCTCAGTCACTCAACTTTATAACTCTCTCTATCTCTTTCTCTACATTTTCTCACTCTCACTCTCTCTCTGTTGAATCATCTTCACTCTTCAATATTCATCAATGACCGCACACTCTTGTTCTACTCACTACTGATTGCATCATCATCAACCTTCCTTTCATTCATCATTCTCCAACTCTCTCTCTTTCTTTTCACGCGCTACTTCCTTCCTGCTCTACTGAACTCCACTGCACTGTAACCTCCTAGAGTGAAAAAAGAGTGCAATGAAAACAAAGAAGACCTGGAGCTTGTTGTTCGGTTGTTTATGCTGTCATACAGCGTGACAGACGCGTAATTGGTCCGTAACAAGAGTAGAATGATGTGTTTATTCTAATAAAACAATGGGATTATTCTTTATTCTTCCATTGATTCAATGATATGAAATTATTTTTTTAAATAATCATTTTCAACACTGAAGATAAACTACGATATGCTATTTTCAAGTTAAACGAAATTGGGTTGGACTTTGGCATGAAAATCTCACCTCAAAAATCCAAGATAATGGCATTCAGGGGAAAGTGGCCAGTCAGATCAAAAATCGTGATAGACAATCAAGCATTAGATCAATTGAGAGACTTCAGCTACTTGGGATGCCGCATTTCATTCGATAAGGATGAAGATGTTGGTGAAAAAGTGGCGAGATTCAGTGCGGTCTGTGGCACTATAAGACGAGCTATAGGAAGGCGAACGAGACAAGATACCCAGCTGAAGTTTTACAAAACAATGGCGATACCGTTAATAACATACGGTAGTGAGGCATGGATCTTAATCAGACAAACTGAATCTCGTATACAAGCTGCTGAAATGAGATTTTTACGAGCGGTCAAAGGTTGTAGTAGACTGGATAAAATAAGGAATGAGAACATAAGAGCTGAATTGAATGTAGAACCGCTATTGGATATTCTGAAGAAATATCGGGAAAATTGGTCTACTCATTTATTCAGAATGCCATCCAATAGGCTCCCAATATTAGCATGGGAGTACAAACCCGAAGGAAAGCGAGGCATAGGAAGACCAAGGAAGAAATGGATGCCGGTACAGGCCAATAGAGCCTAATCCTTGTAAGATGATGATGATGATGATGATGATGATGATGATGATTTAGTAGAGAAACAACACGCACAGCCCAAAACAATTTTTGAATTTTGATTCATTAAAATAGTTCAGAAAATAGGTTGAGTTTTCTCCACTTTATAAAATGTTGTCTAATTTTCTGACCAAAGACTTGAAATTAAGGGAATTAATCATGAACTTATGATTTTTTGAGTTCTATCTCATAAACTCATGAAATTCCATGGCTCTAAGAATTTAATGGATTTATGGAATGAATTAAATATTTGATGGTGGAAGAAATAGAAATAATTAAAGAAGTTAAGGTATGTAATTGATTAAGTTGTGAAACAACAGGCACAGTCCAAAACTGTTTTTGAATTTTGATCCATTAAAAAAGTTCAGAAAATAGGTTGAGTTTTCTCCACTTTATGAAATATTGTCTAATTTCCTGACCAAAGACTTGAAATTAAGGGAGTCAATCATGAACTTATGATTTTTTGAGTTCTATCTCATAAACTCATGAAATGCCATGGCTCTAATAATTTTATGGATTTATGGAATGAATTGAATATTTGATGGTGGAAGAAATAGAAATAATTAAAGAAGTTAAGGTATGTGATTGGTTAAGTTGTGAAATTAATTATAGTGGAATGTACGTTATAAAGTCGGTAGAAATGACAGGACGACATATTTGCCAATTTTCTCCTCCCACCGCATTCTATAGTGGATGGCTTTGATTCAAGATACCTGGTAGGCCTATATCTGTTATAAAAGAATAATTGATTCTTGTTAACAAAGGGAAAGTGAGATTTGTTATGATTCCAACACCTTTATCAATCTCTATTGAACCAAACTACCAGATTTTATCAAGTGATTTAATGTCAGTCCATCAGTAATAATTCAAGAATTTCACCTGTCATCTACCAGGTCAAACAGAGGTGGCCAATCAAAGACAAGCACCCATTTTGTTTCGGTTCACTCCCAATTCTAACGCAATGTGATTGGCTGGAGTTGTATGACTCGATTCAGTTTCAACAATCAATGAAAATTTCAACTTTTGATAGAGCTGTTGATATCCAAGGAATAAACAAATTACTACGAAGCCACTTGAAAGTAGAGTGCAGGCAGCCGAGATGAGATTTCTCCGAAGAACCAAGGGATGTGACAGAAGAGATCATTTCAGGGATGAAGATATCAGGAAAGAATTGAAAATCTGCAGCATGAATGAAAGAGTTACGGAGAATCGGTATCAATGGAGGGAGCATGTTCAAAGAATGTCAGCTGAAAGAATACCATTTAAAGTCTATAATTATCAGCCAGTTGGCAAAAGAGATGTTGGCAGACCACGCAAGCGGTGGCAATAATAGGATTTTTTATGTTTATTTGAATAATTGGCTTGATGTGAGTCAGAACAGGTTAAAGCCTAATCCTTGTTTGTAAGAAGAAGAAGATAAACAAATTAGATGAAGATGTAAAGTGAAAGCAAATGAAGAAGAACTAACGGAAATTAATAGCTGGCAATATTCAAGAGCTTATAAATAGAATGAAGGGCATAAAACGGCGAGAATAAATAGATGAAGATTCAGACCCGGTTGCACAAAAAAACCTATTAGATTTTAATCATGATTGAACAAGAACTAATCAGAAGAGAGGGCTTTCCAGAAAAGAATGCTTATCTAGTTGGTTATCGTGGCATTTAATCACGGCTGAAATTAAACGGGCTTTTGTGCAACCGAGGATCAAAATAAGATTATAAAGACTTAGAACTGAGTTATGAAGGAACTAATAATCTTGAAAATTGTACAGAGCCTTCTCTAGTTGGCTTTTAGTAACTTTCTTCAACTCGAGATGACTATGATATGGTATCAGAGATAGGAATGAAAATGAGAAATAAACTCTTCAGTTACTGAATTGAGATGTTTCATATAAAATTTGACCCAACATCACTAGAATAGAGCTAGAGTTGGAGGATATTACGGGAACAAAGGACTTTATTATGAGTTGAAACTGAGAAAGATAAATTCTAAGAAATGGGTGAAGAAATTTCAGTTACGAAATGAGGCTGTTTGTTTTAAAGTTACTACATAGTAGAAACTTAATAGTGACAGCTCACTTCAAATTATTATGACGTTTTTGTGGAAATATTACTGCTGTATACAAATACAATCTTTAAAATCTAGATGACTCCAAGGACAGAAATATTTTTAGTGTTCATTGAAGAATATCCATTGGGAAAGAGGCTGTAAAATTGTCCAGGGGAAGATCCTGTCTGACAACATTGAAATCATAACAGAAGTGCATGTCACGTTTATGAAATTCAGTGATTAGTTCCACTTAAAATCAGTTTAACATGTTCTAAGAGCAAGCAATGTTCCAGAATCATCTTGGAAAGTATATGAATGTAACTTGGAAGTGCACAATTTTTAAGTTTATTATTTTCTTCATAACTTGGTGCTACGTCTTCATCATCTTATTTTCTATCTGAAAAGTACTTGAGACTTGAAGAGTATATAATTTGAAAGTTTACAATAATATCTGCTCTTCAATTTATGGAAGTTGAATTAACTATACCTCTCCCATAATCAATATATTCTAAATTTTTAAAAATCTGGTGTAACGCACTCACACAACTTTCCTTGCCGTTATGAAAATTGATCACCTGACGCTAGTGTTCCCGCGCATCTCAAGTCTACTATTCAAAGATTTGAGCCAGCTGGTGACAGGGCAATAACGCTGGAGACACACGAGGTCTGCTATCTCTTCATAGTGAATCTTTTACAGTTGCCAACAGTTTGCAATTGGATAATCACATTTTCTCGAATTTCGAACTTATTTTTAATTTTAGGTGAAATTCTTACTGAACATTAATTGTAAAGATTCTCATGCTCAATCTTTCCCACTCAAAATTTTTTGTTTAAATTGTATCTGAAGCCTGATAATTGAGAATCTAAAATCAAACTTTGCATAGATGGGGCGGAGCTCCTGAAATTTTTACAGATATAGGACTTGTGACAGTTGATAGAGCTTATCGATGACTATTTTGGGTATAACTTTAATCAAAATCGTTGGAGCCGTTTTCGAGAAAATCGCGAAAAACCCTGTTTTTGACAACATTTTCGCCATTTTAGCCGCCATCTTGAATCGCATTTGATCGAAATTGTTCGTGTCTGATCCTTATAGTGTAAGGAGCGTCTAGAAATTTAGAAATTAGGGTACCTCAATTTTTTTCGGAAAGCAATACTTTCCTTACCTATGGTAATAGGGCAAGGAAAGTAAAAATAATATTGGCTTGTACGGGATACAAAATACATGGACACTTCATTACATCTGAAATTTTTAATAAGCTTGAAACATCATTACAGCTTGAAATGCTGGATTAGGATTCTTAATTCACCGAAGATGGTTTAACAGATATGTAGTTGTTGATACTTTCAATATCAGCATCCAAGTATACAACTAAATTCATAAAACTTATAGCACCCTTTATTCTTTAAAAAACTTTAAAATAGTTGAACATGTATTTTGTATAGTTATTCAACTATTTTAAAGTTTTTTAAAGAATAAAGGGTGCTATAAGATTTATTTTGTTTTATTAATTTAAAAGCAGCCCATGTCAATAAGTTAGTGTTTCAACTAAATTCAATCTATTTGTGCTTTTGACAGACCCTTGAGAGCACGGGTGATACAAACAAAGGTTTCTAATCTTTCTGGAACTGCATTCAGTTCTGTATGATACGATATAAAAATCAGTCTAGTAACGAATGTGATTGTAACAACATCAAATCTCACCCAATACCAGAAATCCTTGTTTATAATAATTGTTCACTGTACAGTACTCTCCTATCCTACATGATAGAATGTACCTACAGTACTCAACATACATAACGTGTTTAATGCGACCGTTATAAGTGACCAAACTAGGTATTACCAGATCCAATTCCTATTTTGGTAACAAGTTTCATGCTGCCGGCAAGTTATGCATTTTTTTATATCATGCATTCGTGTCCTAGAGATTTTATGTCTGAAAAGTAAGCTGTGTAATTTTTTGTCGATTTGCGTTGACGAGTGAAGCAGTCATTTTTGTTGCTTGAATCTTTTTATGATAACAACAACTGTTATGATCCTGGATCTGTTCTGAATCACGTCATAGGATGGGATAATCACACACATTGTACCTGAATATCATTTTACTTCCTGTTAATGGGTTGGGTATTTTAAAATGATCCCTGTTACAGTATTACAGTGATCGATTTAACAAAAACTAGTTGAATTCTACTTTTTAAAGCTCTTTTCAATCATTTTATTCTCATACTTCTTTAAGAGTATTGTAGGTTACACCAACATGATTGATCTAACTTGGAACTATAACGAGGTCCACGTTACAATAAACCTAAGGAAAATCTCAAGAAATTCAATGATAAAGGATACAGTAGAGTAAGATAGCAGAGCAACGTTCCCGATCCTCTGTCTTGTCAATGCCTTCTATAGACGGTAGCTGATACAGGTCTATTGATGTAATATTTAATCGTTCACTCTCGTTTAAAATAATCTATTATATTTTATCAAGTAAGAAATTATATTTCTCAATAATATTCATAATTGAGATGAAATATTTTGTTAATTACTTATCAATTCTACATTTAAAAGACGATCTGGCAACAGAGTAAAGCGAGAAGGAGGTAGCGCGATCCGCTTTGTTGAATGATAGACAAGGATAGCAATACCATTGCTAAACAAACACTGCCATTATAACGTGGACCTCACTATAGTGGTATTCCTCTTCTTAAACCTCAATTGAATTTTCTCTCTCTCTCATCATTCAACAACATCATTGTAGTCTCCATTCAGATCATGTTATCACCAACTTATTTATCTTCTTCCTTCTCTTAATAAGTATATTATTTCCCTCACTCCATTCAACTTCATTTATGAGAGATATATTTATTTTTGAATCACTCTCACCATTTCTTGAAAATGGAATCCAACGTTGTCTTATTTCACTAGAGATAGTTCTATTCATACAAAACTCAAGTTTGATGATCACATTTTCAGTTGTATAATTGACTGAGTAAATCATAGAGTTCTTTGGACTAGCGCCTGATTTTCCTTTCCAATATTGTACTTTTTCTTTATAGATTGATACAATAAGTATTGTAAGCAGGGACGCCTCCACCAAATATGTAAGCAAGATATGGACGGCGGGGGAAACTTCCACCAAATATGTGAGCACGATGTGCCTTGACCGAATATGTAAGCCTCCACCAAATATATGTAAGGGTGGGAAAATGAAAAACAAGAAAAGATCGTACAGGTTTTTGATAATTAAAACAAAACAATAAATTATTTGTACAAAATTAGAATTATAATTAGAAATAACGAAATAATAATAAACAGATGAATATTTCAAGGGCTACTCGCTTTGCTGCTAGTGAAGATTCATTTGTTGTGGTTATGAAAAATTTAAAACAATGACTCAGTAGTCACCTAAAATGGCTTCCCCAATTTGGCATCCACTGGTTGAAACGCGACGTTAATTATTAATTAAAAATCAAAAAAACTGATCTAATGAAGTGGGTTCAGATCCCTTCCTATTCAATAATACAATTCTCTTTGAACTGCCCGAACTGTGACAGGAAAACTGTATTATAAAACAAGAACAAAATCTATCCCCTTCACCAGAACAGCCGGACTTTACTCACAGTCCTAACGAACGAGCTCACACACCACACAAAAGTAAAATTTTGGGTATATATATAACTCAGTCAATGCCAAACATGAAGCCATTTCAAATACATATTTTTATCAGTCGCACAAGCCAGCACGTTTGTTATCAAAAACAAAAGAGAAGCTACAATAATTATGACAACAAATGAAATAAACAATCTTTCTGTCGATAACAAAAATCGTTCAAAGACAAAAACATTGTTCATTAAACTTTTCTAAATTAAAACTAGACCAAGTAAATGAATATGAATGGAGAGAATGTCACTGAAACCTCTCCACTCCACTAAAACATTCAGAAGTAGATCATGTATAAAAAATTTCAATTATTTTATTGTAGAGAAAAGCTCTACAGCATCTTTTCAAACAATCTCGGACTCTTCAAAAATTCTAGATCACCGCCATAAACCTGGAAACTTTCATCAATTTATAGTGTGTGCAAGTAGCATAAAGACAAGTGCGTAGTGTAGACTTGTGTCAAGGGGTGGATAGACAAGAGAAGATTGGAAGGAATTCTACCTAATTTTCGAATAGAATTGAAATGAGACAAATTCTCACCTCAGGCAACAAGAATATTATCATTGAGTGCCAAATAATTTGTTCTACAATCATACAGATGACTTCATTATGAATGAAACACAGAAAAGTAGGACATCTGACACATCTCATCCGAAATCCACGAATGTCAAGTTTGGTGAGTTGGTCGCCTGCATTTCACTAATGAACATAATACTTTTTTGTCGTCCAGTTGGTCACCTTGCACCAGTTACCGGCACGTAACATTGGCGAAAATTTCGACACCTTTCTCTCCAACTGGTCAAAAATTTAAACGATGTCCCAAATTGACCATGCATCACATTGCATCATTTGTTGAAAAACAACCGCTTTGAAATATTGTTGTTTTGATCGAGTTTTTTTGGGAGTGATCTTCAACTTGGTCTTGTTGGTTGGAGGGGATAACGAGTTTCTTCTAATTTGGAAGAAAATGTTTTGGGTGTGAATGGATCTTCAAGCTTCATAGCACATGACACACATAAAGATGTAGTTGAGAAGATATATCCTAATCACAAACATATCACGTGTTTTTATTCAATAACGAAAGTATTAAAGGTGGCCACATTTTTGGAGGGAAATCTATACTAGTAGTTCTGTGAACAGTAGACCTCACGCAGTATTCTCATCCACAAGTACCTGATTGAAACCAAAGACCTTATGGAAATACAGCAATAGACTGGCTTCTCCACACATCTGTGTCAGCTGATTTATGATGAATAATTCTATAGTCTCATTTTTACTTTAATATTGGCGTATGAAGGAGGCTCATTTTTCCTTCTATATTATCCTTGAAATGCAAAATTCCCAAAAACCTTGTCAGTACGTCGACGCGCAATTAAAAAAGGAACATACCTGTCAAATGGAATACAGCAATATACTGGCTTCTCCACACATCTGTGTAATCACTTGTCAGCTGATTTATGATGAATAATTCTATGGTCTGATTTTTACTCTAATATTGGCGTATGAAGGAGGCTCATTTTTCCTTCTATATTATCCTTGAAATGCAAAATTCCCAAAAACCTGTCAGTACGTCGACGCGCAATTAAAAAAGGAACATACCTGTCAAATGGAAATACAGCAATATACTGGCTTCTCCACACATCTGTGTAATCACTTGTCAGCTGATTTATGATGAATAATTCTATAGTCTGACTTTTACTCCAATATTGGCGTAAGAAGGAGGCTCCTTTTTCCTTTTATATTATCTTTGAAATGCAAAATTTCCAAAAACCTTGTATAAACGTCGACGCGCAATTAAAAAAGGAACGTACCTGTCAAATTTCATGAAAACCTATTACCGCGTTTCGCCGTAGATGCGCAACATAAAAACATATAAACATTTAAACATCAAGAGAAATGCCAAACCGTCGACTCGAATCTTAGACCTCACTTCGCTCGGTCAATTAATTTATACAGAATAATGGCATAATGATGATCATGACCTCGGAAAGCACCTGAGAAAGTATTCAGTAACGTCATAGCCTAAGCATTCAACGTTACTTCATATTTATTTGTTTATTTATTTATTTATTAGAACAGTCACAAACACGATATTTGGAAAAAGAAACAGGCAATTGCCCAAAACTTCTTCAATTCCTTGATTTTGACACATAAATAGTGCAAAGTGAGGTTAAGTTTAAAATTTCTGTTTTCACCAAAGATTAACACTCAGAGAATACGTATTCGAGATATGACTGATGATTTTCGAATTTCGAAGGGTTGATAAGAGCCGGAAATAACACTAAACAATCCGAAAGTTTCAATAATATTGAAATAAACTTGAAAATTTTGAGCAGAAAAATTAAAACTACTATCACTGCAACTATCAGCTGATTTTTTCTACACATTTTGTCAACTTTTGTTTTAACTTTGATGTTTTATCAATGAAACCGATCTCTACTCTATAAATCATGTACCGTACATAAGTAGTGATATAAACAATACGTTTGGCACAAGAGTTTTATAATGAACTATATTCTACCATAGAGGAACAATAGTGTAAGTAGATATCCCATGGTATAGGGCATTTATGTCGCAATTCTTACTGTTATCTCAAGCCGATAGCTCATGCAATAATTCTCTCCCGTGAAGCTGTGTGACACTGGCAGTCTCTCATAATCATACACTCCTACCCCAACAAAACAGTAAAATTCGACAATAATAAACAGTAATTTGCTTGAGATAACAGTTGCGACATAAACGCCCTATACCATGGAATATCTACTTACACTATTGTTTCTCTATGATACTACTTATTATAAAAGCCGCATTCAATATTATAATCTATACTATAATAAAGGAAAGAATTGGCTTGTAGACGTAGGGGATAGGAAATTCATGAATGACGTATCATCACGTCTCAACTACTCAACTGATCAACTTGAAATTTCGCATAAATAGATTCTTGGTTCACCGAGAATAGTAGTTATAGGCCTATTTTCAATTCTTCAAGATTTCGGTAGGTAATGTTTTCAATTAGACCCTTGCAGAGCACGAGTTACCTGCTAATCTCATAATTATAATCTGACAACAGTTTGGGACTATCATTGAAATAAAGCACGGATACTATATTGTACAATCAATAAAATTTTATTTTTATTCCATTTCTTTATAATTTTTACAAAGAAACACTGATCGGGAGAGGAAAACTTTGGATACTCCTTGTACTATTTCTCTCCCAAATTTTGATAAAATTTTAAAAGTCCAAAATAGGGTTATGATTTCACTTTTTCTAAATTTAGTCTATTTTCACTCAAAAACTGAGAATTTTAAATTTTGACGTTTGAAAAAACTGGATAAAAAGCAAAAATATATTACACTCCAATCACCATTAATTGAAAAAGGTTTGCGTAATTTTACAAAATTTAGAGCCAGAAAACACAACTCACCATTCAAGATACTATAGTATTGTAGATGAGAAATAGAGCATAAAGCAATGAAGCACCTGATATTCTCGAACTCAAAATTTAAGTGGTTTTATTCTTTATTTTGTGAATTTAAAGTTTGTTTTTACGGAAGTTTTACTATCAATCTATCCAAATTTAAAATTGTTTGTTTTATTCTAATCTATATTCTAAGGTTGTGATTTGGTGTAGAAAATTGGAATGGACAATAACATATGTATAATATTTGGACAATTTGAAACTAAATTAGGGAATTGAAAAAGTTTTGGGCTATAGCCTGTTTTTACTTTCCTTGCCCTATTACCATAGGTAAGGAAAGTATTGCTTTCCAAAAAAAATTAAGGTACCCCAATTTCCAAATTTCTTTACGTTTCAAGGTCCCCTGAGTCCAAAAAAGTGGTTTTTGGGTATTGGTCTGTATGTGTGTGAGTGTGAGTGTGTATGAGTATATGTGCGTCTGTGTACATGATATCTCATCTCCCAATTAACGGAATGACTTGAAATTTGGAACTTAAGGTACTTAAAATATAGGGATCCGACACGAACAATTTCGATCAAATGCAATTCAAGATGGCGGCTAAATGGCAAAAATGTTGTCAAAAACAGGGTTTTTCGCGATTTTCTCGAAAACGGCTCCAACGATTTTGATCAAATTTATACATAAAAAAGTTATTGATAAGCTCTATCAACTGCCACAAGTCCCATATCTGTAAAAATTTCAGGAGCTCCGCCCCATCTATGCAAAGTTTGATTTTAGATTCTCAATTATCAGGCTTTAGATACAATTTAAACAAAAAATTCCAAGTGGAAAAGATCGAGCGTGAAAATCTCTTCAATAATTAATGTTCAGTAACATTTTCACCTAAAATTGAAAATAAGCTCGAAATTCGAGAAAATGTTATTATTTCAATTACAAACTGTTGGCAACTGTTGATTCTATTAAATGATTCACTATGAAGAGATAGGAAACTTCGTGTGTCTCCAGCCTTATTGTCCTGTCACTAGCTGGCTTGGATCTTTGAATAGTAGACTTGAGATGCGCGGGAACACTAACGTCAGGTGATAAATTTTCATAACGGCAAGGAATGTTGTGTGAGTGCGCCACACCAGATTTTTCCTTTTCCGATCATTGTATCGTTTGTGCTAACCAATTGAATAAATAAATACTAATGATGATATATATTTTAGTAGAGCATCTGTAGAGCACTGTGCTTTAGTTTCCGTGAATTTGAAGATTGAATTGAATCCATCAATATGAAGCAAGTCACACACAGATAAACATAATTTCCATAAGTCTATGAATTCTCAAGAATGTGACAGGCTCTCACCTCTCAAACTTACACAGAATAAACTACACTGTAGACCGCTGTACTTAATCCTCATTCTTTCAATAGCTCTTCAAATCTTACATAACAATCCGAAACTACAGTGTTTTAAGATGATTGTCTTCTTTTTGTATTGAAAAAAACTGACAAGTCGTGAGTTACGAGCTGTGTTATAACATAGGTAACAGTCCAGATACAACACTCATTTCGTAAACTGAAAGTGCTCCAATAATATTCCAGTTTTGACATTGAAAGCGAGAGTATTTAGTTCAGACTTCTCTTCTTCTCTTTCTCTGTCATTAGCCTACTAATTATCAACTCCCGTTCAGCTCGAATTGCTTTCAAATAGTTGGAGTAAGTTACTTCTTCTATCAACCGTGATTGACAGTGTGCTTTTTTTAGCCATGTCTCGTTTTAATTATTATCTACCATCAACTTTTGGTAGCTTTTAAATTGTTGAAGTACTTCTTAAGGTGCGTACACATATTCGCGCTTCCAACCCGCACCGAGCACGCTCCTCCCTCGTATCGCCCTCGTACCACCATCGAACCACAGTCGCTCCTCCCACGCACCCATCATGAACGTTACGGAAGATATTAGATCTTCTCGTATTCCCCGGTCGAACCACTGTTGCTCGCCGGTCGATCATCAATCGCACTGCTGGAGTGACGTTCGGTTGCGGAGCAGAGCGAGAGTCTGTACGCACCTTTTAGGTGCGTACAGATATACGCGCCGCGAACATGGGCAATTCACTTTTAATCAGCTGACTATATTACATGTATTTTTACAGAAACGGTATAAGATATGGATTTATAAAAAACTGGGCATCAGCTGATTAAAAGTGAATTGCTCGTGTTCGCGGCGCGTAAATCTGTAAGCACCTTTAGAAAATACTTCTCTTAAGTACGTTCTGTGAACGTGATTGACAGTTTACTACTTTTAGGCGTTTTAGCCATACCTATAATGAGGTCCACGTTATAATGGCAGTGGAGAAAGATAGAAGAACAGCGTTGCCTATTCTCTGTATTAATTGATTATATTTCTACATTGTCAAAAACAGATTTGCCATAGTTGCAGAGCTGGAATAGGATAGTATTACCTGCTTTGTCGAATGGTAGACAAGGATATCAACATCAAAGTTAATCGAATACTATCATTATAACGTGGGTCTCACTATAGTTTCAATTTTCTGAGGTAATCTACTACAGTTAGACTCATTCTAATTTATTTCTGATTGATAGAGAGCTCGTTTCAACAAGTGGTAAAATACAATACAGTGCTTCTTGTATCAAATAGTAAATGATGTAGAATAGTTTTTTAGATCATGTCTTGTTTCATTTATCTTCTTCACTCCATCAATTTCTGTTATGATTACATGCTGATTAATAGGCTCTTTAGTTTGTCTGAAACGAGAGCCAGGTTACAAGATATTATTATCTATTCATCGCATGGGAAAACAAAAATAATTTTGTTGTATTTCTACTTTCCTTGAAAGTATTGCTTTCCGAAAAAAATTAAGGTACCCCAATTTCCAAATTTCTATACGTATCAAGATCCTCTGAGTCCAAAAAAATGGTTTTTGGGTATTGGTCTGTATATGTGTGTGTGTGTGTGTGTGTGTGTGTGTGTGTGTGTGTGTGTGTGTGTGGTGTGTGTGGTGTGTGTGTGTGTGTGTGTGTGTGTGTGTGTTGTGTTGTGTGTGTGTGTGTGTGTGTGTGTGTGTGTGTGTGTGTGTGGTGTGTGTGTGTTGGTGTGTGTGTGTGGTGTGTGTGTGTGTGTGTGTGTGTGTGTTGTGTTGTGTGTGTGTGTGTGTGTGTGTGTGTGTTGTGTGTGTGTGTTGTGTGTGGTGTGTGTGTGTGTGTGTGTGTGTTGTGGTGTGTGTGTGTGTTGTGTGTGTGTGGTGGTGTGTGTGTGGTGTGTGTGTGTGTGTTGTGTGTGTGGTGTGTGTGTGTGTGTGTGTGTGTGGTGTGTGTGTGTGTGGTGTGTGTTGTGTGTGTGGTGTGTGTGTGTGTGTTGTGTGTGTGGTGTGTGTGGTGTGTTGTGTGTGTGTGTTGGTGTGTGTGTGTGTTGTGTTGTGTGTGTGTGTGTGTGTGTGTGTGTGTGTGTGTGTGTTGTGTGGTGTGTGTGGTGTGTGTGTGTGTTGTGTGTGTGTGTGTATGAGTGTATGTGCGTCTTTGTACACGATATCTCATCACCCAACTAATGCAATGACTTAAAATTTGGAACTTGAGGTCCTTACAATATAAGGATCCGACACGAACAATTTCGATCAGATGCAATTCAAGATGGCTGCTAAAATAGCGAAAATGTTGTCGAAAACAGGGGTTTTCGCGATTTTCTCGAAAACGGCTCCAACGATATTGATCAAATTTATATCTAAAATAGTCATTGATAAGCTATCACGAGTCCCATATCTGTAAAAATTTCAGGATCTCCGCCTCATCTATGCAAAGTTTGATTTTAGATTCCCAATTTATTATCAGGCTTTAGATACAATTTGAACAAAAAATTTTAAGTGGTAAAAGATTGAGCGTAAAAATCTCTACAATTAATGTTCAGTAACATTTTCACCTAAAATTGAAAATAAGCTCGAAAATCGAGAAAATGAGATTATTCAATTGCAAACAGTTGGCAACTGTTGATTCTATTAAATAATTCACTATGAAGAGATAGCAGACTTCGTGTGTCTGCAGCGTTATTGCCCTGTCACCAGCTGACTCAGATTTTTGAATAGTAGACTTGAGATGCGCGTGAACACTAGCGTCAGTTGATCAATTTTCATAACGGCAAGGAAAGTTGTGTGAGTGCGCCACACCAGATTTTTGCATATTATATTCTCAAAATTGGAAATAATAGAGCACGTCATTAAACAATTCGCTCAAGTAACGTACTTCTTTTAGCAGTCTCATTTCACGTGGGATTGTTGGAGTACTGCTTTTAACCAAGTCCCATTTCAAGTGGGAAGTGTAACACCCACTGAAAGCTATTTTTTGAACGCAGTTTATTTAACTTAAGTAAGAGAATGTAAACTACCTCAGCACACACAATTTGGATAATGGAACAGTGTACATAATTTAGTATTATTTGAAAAGAGAATGTTCTTATTTATGTTACACTTTCCATAAATTACACGATCAAGTCCGTTTATATTTCCAATAATTGAGCATTTGCCAATTCGAATCGATTTATTCACGATATTTTTCTCTGTTACAATTAACCTACTTTTTTCTGATCTGAATCTGAATGATGGATTATTTATAGCGATTGATTCTTATTAGGGGATCCATTACAGGGATAGATATTGATTAATGTGTTGTAGGAATTTTCAACATATTGTTCATGACCTACAATCTAAGCGATCCAGAGACAATCTTGAATTATTAACTCAATAAATAATCTATAGATCAAGTTTGTCATTTCCCGAAATTACATCGGACTAAAATACGCTCCCAAATTTATTCCAAAAATGTTGACTTTGGAATATTTATAATTTTTTGAATATGTATTTACATAACAGTCAACAACCGGCATTGGAACTATTACTAGACCAGATAGTTGATCAAGGATAGGATCACTTAAATAATTTGTTCAAGAACTCCCTTGGTCATAACAGTTTCAACTTTCCTAATCATATCAGAATGAGCTGAAATCTGAAACAATCTAATTTCACATGGTGTTATCACATCACTCATAACATCAATATCATATAATTTTTCCCAAATTTTCAATTCTGTAACCTTGATTGAAGTGATATTGCTCACATTTTCATGAAATCTTGAGGGCTAAGGGTTAGAGAGGGCCTACTGCGTCCTAACTTCGCTCTCCTTAGTACAAAGGTACTAAAAAAAAGGCAGCACTTCAATCCATCCTATTCCGATTCCAACTCCAATCAAGACGACAATATTAGATATATTTTCCAAATACTTGCTTCCATAACCTTCTTATCTCTAGAATTTATTACCAAATTATCAATTCAACCCGATATTCTACTAAAACTCTTGAATTCATCATCATATTATCTCACAAACTAATCAAATTCTCATCTATTTTTCCTCTCAAAAATCTTGTTTTCATAACTAACTAATCTCTCCAATCGCACTATTTTCCGTAGAATCTTTCAACACTAGGCTACATCCTTATTGGAAGAACTATGACGCAATTGCAACTACTATCAGTTATACAAAATTAAGCTACGATTCTGGAAAATCATGTTTCCATAACCACGTTTCCTCTTTAGTTACTGATACACAAGAAAATTTTACTGAAAAATCTTACTGAATCCGTTACTGAAAAATCATGTTTTTTAGTATTAATGTTTTATAACCACTTCATACTTGATTACTATCTTCAATTACTAATACAGAACATCTGTAGTGAGGTCCTATAATGGCAGTGGAGAAAGATAGTAGAAAAACGTTGCCGATCATCTGTCTTGTCAATTCCTTCTATAGACGGTAGCTGACACAGGCTTATTGATGTAACTGTTCATTCTCATTCAAAATAAACAGTTATATCTTATTAAGCTAGAAATTATATTTTCCATTAATTCCATAGTGAATTTCCATAATCAAGATGGAATATTTTGTTAATTAATTATTAATTCTACATTGTTAAAAGACGATCTGGCAACAGAGCAAAGCGAGAAAGATATAGCGCTATCCGCTTTGTTGAATGATAGACAAGGATAGCAATACCATTGCCAATCAAGCACTGCTATTATAACGTGGACCTCACTATAATATTATATCAACTGCTTTTTTTCTGAAAACATTGTTCCTATAACGACTTCCTCTCTTCAATATTATCGATACACAACATCTAATATCAACAGCTGCTTTTTTCAGAAGAATATTGTTTTTATAATCTGCAACATCACTCCTATTATAATACGCATATCAGATACTTTTCTAACCTTCTTATCGCAATTATTGATGAACAACACCTGATAAAACGGCCTTTTTTTCTAAATAATACTGTTCTATAATCTGCAACATCCCTCCAATTATTACACACATAACAGATGCACTTCTGAAATTTTGTTCCACTACCTTATTATTGCAATAAGTGATTACCCAATTGAACCAATTAGTATCAATTACCCGAAAAAATCGACAAGATTTTTGCCATCAAAGCAATAGGAAAACAGATAAGATCGGTATCCGTTGGAAGTTGCATCTGAATTCATACTACCGGAGAATGAGAGATGGAAATACTTTTAGGTGAGATTCATAGAGAGATGGAGATACTTCTAGCGAAGATTCAGAATGAGATGGAGATACTTCTAGTGGAGATGTGGATTGAGATGGAGATATTTCTAGTAAAGATGTAGAATGAGATGGTGATACTTCTAGTTGAGATTTAGTATGAGATGGAAATACATCTCTACCGGAGGTTTGGATTGGAATGATTTAACGGTCAGGCTAAATTATACTGATTGCCTGCACATTCCAAGCAAGGTGGTCTAGACATGGTAAACAGAGCATGTAGACCGAACCAGATTTCAGTTTCAAGTTTTTCTCTCTCCCGCTTCTAAATGATAAAGAAATAATCACTCATCCACACACACACACATGAGCAACCTATGTCAACATCTATTCGACTTTGTAGAAATATTTTCAAGCAAGGATAGTCAACTTTCGCTTGCGTCTAATCAGGGACATTGTTGCGAAATAGTGGCCGCTGTATTGGACAGAATGTGTGAGATTAGTGTTGTTAAACGGACGATTTATAAACGGGGGTTTGTGTGGGAAGAGAGTTTTAACTGAGATAAAAAAGAGGGTTTAGATTAGAATGGATTATTCATTAATGTCGAAATATACTAACTTATACACTTATTTACATGCTCCTTCCTAATCATATTTATATTCTTTGTGATTCTATCTACGAATAAATAAAAGTGAAATAAAATGAAATTGAGGACAGTGTTGCCAATTATTCAACGAATTTCACAAAGTAAAGAGAGTGATAAGAAGTTTTATAGGATGTAATAGTGTCAAAACAGTCAGTAGAATGATAAAACAACACACGTTATACTGTAATGGTCAAGACTTACTAAAAATTGGAAAAAAATGTAATAGAGTCAATACAATCAAGCAAACAGATCAACAGAACAACTAACTTAGGCTAGTCTCTCACTAATTTAGTTTTGATTGGCCCACTGATAAAGAGTATAGAAAAACAATATACTATTCGAATAATAGGTACTCGGAATTTTGATGTCTTACCAAATAATTCTGGTTGACTCAATGAAAACGAGGAAATGTCTCGTTTGAAAACTGGAAAAGTAACCTCTGATTTATTACAAAATTTTGAAAAACTAGTTTCAGTTGTTACACCAAGATCGAACTCTTGTTATCTCTAGCGTTTACTAGAGTTCGTGATAGACTGATATCCACCACAACAACACCTTCATCAACGCAGTAAATTCAGGATAATAACTCAGAATCAATACTGATTAACACTGGAGGCTCCAAAATCAATATATACATTTGATGAAGAATTCCAGGCACGATGTGAATCGAACCCCTAATCTGAGAGGTGTTCGATTATCACATCCCAAAAACATGACAGCAACTCGCCAATTACGTCCTTTTCAAATTTAAATTTAAATTCATTGCAAAGAGAAATAATACACTTGGCCAGTAGCCTATGCTGATACTCGGTTTAAACGTAGAGATGTCAGCTGTTGGTTTAAACCCCGTATGAAACACATTATGATAAATGCAGCCATATTTACCAGTAACCGTGGTTTAACGTTAAACGTAGTGTTAGCATTATAATGGCCTCTCAGATGAACCAAAATTGAGTAAGCTATCTTTATGCTCATAAGAGTCGGAAAGGCAAGATTTCAATTCTTCAATGCAAGAATAAAAATAAGAGAGATCAATAAATTATTACAAGAAGTTCAAAATTAGTCCAACTTATTAAGACTTTCTCAAGTTTCACAATATAACTCATATTGATAAGAATTATTCCAGAAATGCATAAATCAAACGCACACCTTCTAGAATACCTGAGATACTTGAAAACTCACTTATCATACTTGAGAACTCAATAAAGTGGCGCTTGCGAGAAAGCAGCCAAGTATGTGAAGGTGAAGCTTAGTGACGAAACTTATTTAATCCACATTCGAGAACCAGATTTGTGCAAAATTAATTATTTGCATGGCACTTTCCACGCTTCTGATTCCGTTAATCAGACCCAATTCATGTGTATGCAAATGAGGCTTTTTGGCAATCAATTAAGATATACCAACATTCAATCAAATCGAACTGGTTTGCGATATTTCAATAACATGGATTGCAAATATTGGGCAAAATTCTAGTCGATATCTTCAATAATAACTGAGATAATAGGGGGAGCTCACCGGCTAGAGCTCAGCCATATAGTCTCCCAAGTTACTGCGGTATTGACCTGCTAATTTTAATTATTTAAATTTGTCACTCTTGTCTCAAAATACTGATTTATATTTGTCAATCTTTTTAAATTGTTTACTCACATGTTTCGGCTATATGGTGTCATTATCAAGTGATTGGAAAATAAATCCAATGATTTATAATTAATATCGGGGCGCCGAGCTTCGCTCGTTATTTATTTATTGACTTTTGATAAACCGAACACAATTCTTTAAAATGATTGGGGAAGTACTAACAGGCACAGCCAAAAACTGTTTCTTTCCCGAATTTTGATTTATACACTATAAATAGTCCAGAAAGTAGGTTATGTTCCATACACTTGAATTCAGGTTCAATTTTCTGTTCAAACATTTGAAAACAATAAAATTGTAATTTAGATTATATACAAACCAAATTGAATAACAAAATAACACTCACTAATCACTTTAAATTGTCAAATAATGATCAACTTTGAAAATTATGATATAAGCTTCTCTAGTTTAGGAGGATTATAATCAGATTATGTTGATCAAATCAATTGAAAATTGTCTAGCTAGATAAAATTTTTCACTGATTGATTATGGTTAAGCCGCGTTTTCACCAAAGTTATTAACAAAATGTTAATAACTTAATACTTATAGATTCTATTAGATTGAATGGAACTGAATCACATGAAATGAATCACAACACATATGATCATCATGTGTATATGATAAGCTATGTTCAATCTAATAGAATCCGTGTTATCGGATGGGCACGTTAAACTGTCGGTCCCGGCTGAAGTATGACAGTCGTAAGGCCCATTGACGGCTTAAATTATATATTCAGGCGGTGGAACATTCCCGAAAGGGAACTCCCCACCAACAAAAGCCATACGAATTTATTTTTATTTTTTTTAATCAAATAGAATCTATAAGGATTAAGTTATTAACATTTTGTTAATAACTTTGGTGTAAGCGCAGCTTTACACAGCTGGAAATAATTCTGTCTCTCTCCCACACAGGCACACGCATCTTCTGTTATCGAGAGACGACGAAATTATCATCTGTTTTCCAAGGATGGATTATCCTTTTAATGTCGTTCAGCGAGTTTTTCCAAAGAATGAGACCTAGTGCAATCGAATCTTTATATCATAAACCTACTATGTTCCAAATTTCGTGAAAATCGTTAGAGCCGTTTTCGAGAAAACCGTGAAAAACATGGTTTTTTAGCCATTATCCGCCATTTTGAATTGAATTTTATTGAATTTCTTATTGTCGGATCCTCATGGTATAAGGACCTTAAGTTTAAAATTTCAAGTCAATCGGTTAATTAGGAATGGAGTTATCGTGTTCACAGACATACACACACCTACACACACAGACCAACACCCAAAAATCATGTTTTTGGACTCAGGGGACCTTGAAACGTATAGAAATTAAGGAATTGCCGTACCTTAATTTTTTTCGGAAAGCAATACTTTCCTTACCTATGGTAATAGGGCAAGGAAAGTAAAAAGACAGTTCAACACTCTTTCCATTACAAGAATACCAACTATTATTCCATTTCAAGACTTGTTACATGCTTTATGAACCTAAACTTCACGGCTCTTATATAGTATTGATTCGAAAACAATATATATTTCAAATAAAATACTGCATTTCAACTCGTGAGAAATAACTCACTCCAATTGCCACCATATTCCACAATACCGGGTCCGCCGCTATTCCACAATACACTCGAAAATTCATCGTAGCGTGAAACGCCACCTAATATTGTTTCCGATAAATTTTAATTTATCAATAAATTATTGATAATAGTCAGTCAAGCGCATGCGCATTAATTATGAAATGTTATCTGGCGTGGCTTAAACGAGCCGTGGTGCCGATTGGGAAAACCGTTCACTTTGAAGCTCCTTGAAATGTGCTGCAGAGGGAGTGACAGAGAGGGAGTGAGTGGGAGAAAGAGTGTGAGAGATAGAGTGGGAGAGATGGAAAGATAGACTTTAGTCTTCAAGTTCCCAAGAGAGAGAGAGAGAGATAAAATGAGATAGATAGATTTAGATAGATTTTATTTTACAATTGTGTGAGAGAGATAGTGAGAGATAGAGAGAGAGTGAGTGAGTGAGTGAGAGAAAGAGAAAGAGAGAGAAAGTAAAACATTTGACAACCACTTGCTGCTCATTGGGTCTTGAAGCCGGTCCATTGTTTACTGTCTCACGCATGACAAAGTCGGATTTTGGATACATTTTGATCTGCCAGCATTTCTAATAAATATCGTCAGTGCTTCCCATAGTACCAATGCTGACTAGATTGTCTCTCGCGTGTCAATTCGGATTTTTTATACTAGATGTCACAGCAGCTATTAGTGGTGATCTTGAGAGTGTCTTTTATCATGTTAGAAGGACAATGACAGTTCCTCTAATTTAGTGAGGTCCCCGTTGTAATGGTAGTAGAGGAAGATAGGAGAACAGCGTTGCCGATTCTCTCCCTTGACACCACCTTCTGCAGAATACAGCTGAAAAAATATCAATTGTTCATTCTTGTTAAAAATGATCAAATACGTATGAATAGATAAATCTGAGCCAATCTGTTTATTTCACAAGATGCATTATTTTTACTTTCCTTGCCCTATTACCATAGGTAAAGTATTGCTTTCCGATTAAAATTAAGGTACCCCAATTTCTAAATTTCTATACGTTTCAAGGTCCTCTGAGTCCAAAAAAGTGTTTTTTGGGTATTGGTCTGTATGTGTGTGTATAGTGTATGTGTGTGTATGAGTGTATGCGCGTCTGTGTACACGATATCTCATCTCCCATTCAACGGAATGACTTGAAATTTGGAACTTAAGGTCCTTCCCCTGTAAGGATCCGACACGAACAATTTCGATCAAAATCAATTAAAGATGGCGGCTAAAATGGCGAAAATACTGTCAAAAACAGGGTTTTTCGCGATTTTCTCAAAAACGGCTCCAACTATTTTGATCAAATTCATACCTAAAATAGTCATCGATAAGCTCTATCAACTGCCATAAGTCTCATATCTGAGAAAATTCCAGGAGCTCCGCGCCATCTATGCAAAGTTTAATTTTAGATTCTCAATTATCAGGCTTCAGTTAGAATTTAAACAAAAAAGTGGAAAAGATTGAGCATGAAAATCTCTACAACTAATGTCTTGTAACATTTTCACTTAAAATTGAAAATAAGCTCGAAATTCGAGAAAATAAGATTAGTCAATTGCAAACTATTGGCAACTGTTGATTCTATTAAATCATTCACTATGAAGAGATAGCAGACCTCGTGTGTCTACAGCGTTATTGTCCTGTCACCAGCTGGCTCAAATCTTAGAATAGTAGACCTGCGATGCGCGGGAACACTAGCGTCAGGTGATCAATTTTCATAACGGCAAGGAAAGTTGTGTGAGTGCGCCACACCAGATTTTGTAATCATTCAAACATCTTATTGTATCTCGCGAGAAATATTATCTAGAAATTTTAATAGACTCTATCAAAATAATCTGTTGTGTGAATATTGGGGACAGTTTCTGACCAGAAATTTTAATAGTGTGGCTAATGATAATTATTTATTAATCCATTTTACAGACCTATGTTTTCAAAATTGTCGGCCGAGCGGCTAACGTAGAACGGGAATATGTTCGTGATTCAAGATCATGTTGTGATAATATGATTTAGCATCTAAACTTACCAGCTGTAATAAACACGTCACTCAGTGATAAAATTGTTTACTGGTGTTAAAACGGTAGTTTTATGCACATAGGAAGTCCGTATTGAGATGTAAATGAAAATATTGGGATAAATTTCAGATATTGTCAGATAAATTTCATGATTCACCAAATAAAGTGTGACATGAGATACATTGACTTTTTCTCGGTACGAAGTTCGGCGGGTAAGCTAGTGTTACATGAATGTGAATGTGACAAAAATAAAACAGTGGTTTTTCAATTACAATAAATTTCGTGGAATATTTGGAAATTGAATAATTCATCTTTGGGTTGATTTCTCACTAGAAAATTACTGTAAAGCTGGAACATGATGTGAAGAATAGAAGATAAAATGTGGGAAAAGTTACGTTGGTCCAGTTGCACAGAATTCTGTTTAATTCCAACCGTGATCAAATGTCACGGGAGCCAATCACAGAAGCCTTCACAAAGCCTTCTCTAATTGGTTCTCGTTGCAAGAAATCTAAATAGATATATTCATAAGGCTTTTGTTCAACTGGGCCTTTCATTTTCAAGTTCTCATCTATTACTATTACAATAATTATGCCTATATTATCTAATCCGTGATAGCTAATAGATGTCATATTTCATAGACATAGAAATGTCTTTATTTATAATGTTTATTTTTTATAGATTTTCATATTTTTGTCTCTGTTGCAGTCGTACCCGAAATACGCTTTCAGCTACGGTGTGAACGACCCGCATACGGGAGATATCAAGCAGCAATACGAGGAACGCGACGGAGATAAGGTATAACTACACTAATTCATTCAACAAATCCAAAGTTACAATTACTTTTACAAACGAATAACATGAATGAATGTAATTTATACTATCCAGTAAATGAAGGGAGAAATCGTCTTGAACATGTACGGAATACAAAATACATGTTTGACGCATCATCATGTCTAAACTGATTCATTATTTAGACGGCATATGTCTGAACGGAACTAAACTGATCAACTTGAAATTTTGCATAAACAATCTCAATTTACCAAAGATGGTTATAGGCCTATTTTCATACTTATTATCAATTAATTATAGATTTGATAAATCAGATCAAACTCTTATTCAATTCGTTACACATAGCTTACATAATTGATAGAAGCCCAATCAAATAGTTTTTGATTGTAATTGATTATTACAGTTGTTAGTAATATTTTTGACCGAGCGAAGTGAGGTCTAAGATTCAAGTCGATGGTTTGGCATTTATCTCAATGTTTAAATGTTTAAATGTTTATATGTTTATATGTTGCGCATTTACGGCGAAACGCGGTAATAGATTTTCATGAAATTTGACAGGTATGTTCCTTTTTTTAATTGCGCGTCGCCATATATACAAGGTTTTGGAAATTTTACATTTCAAGGATAATATAAAAGGAAAAAGGAGCCTCCTTCATACGCCAAAATTAGAGTAAAAATCAGACTATAGAATTATTCATCATAAATCAGTTGCAAGTGATTACACAGATGTGTGGAGAAGCCAGTATATTTCTGTATTTGTATAAGGTCTATAGTTTCAATCCTTACCGTTCGGGAGATATGAGCAAAATTCAGCCAAATCTCAAATACATTTTTGTTTCAGTGTGTTTCACGATGGTTAGTCCATGATAACTTTCAATTTTTTGTGAGAAATAAGAATCGATCAAACTTCGTGATCTTATGGTCTTTGATGCCAGAAACACCAATCTGGAATCATTTTTGCAAAATTCCATACCGTTCAGGAGATATGACAAAATTTCAGCCAAATCTGAGAAACTCTTTGTTTCAGAGTGATTCACGTGAGGTCTACTGTTCACAGAACCACTAGTGAATGAATAAATACAGTATATTATATGAAATAAATAGTTATTTGTATATCTAGAGTGAAAAGTACGACCTTTTCTCCCTGTGGGAAAAAGTTTGAAGCCCGAGGCGAAGCCGAGGGCAGTATTTTCCTGAGGGAGAAAAAGTCGTACTTTTCACTCTAGATATACAAATAACTATTTATTTCATATAATATACTGTATTTATTCATTCACTAGTGATTCTGTGAACAGTAAACCTCTCGTGATGTACACAACATTTTCCATTTTCCTCCATCTACATTTTTTTATAGAAACTGCAAATAAAATCATTCTAATAACTTACGTATTGGTGACAATGATTCCTAACAACATAACCTAAATCTAAAACCTAAAAAACCGGTGTCTGATTGCACTTCCGATTGCGCTATCTATCGGCAAAAGTTGTAACATTATATCAGCTGAGCAGCTACCAAAAATGGCTGACTCCAGATCATGCGGCTCAGATTTGAATTGCAGATCAAAATATTGTTGGCTGGTATTTTGAATAGAATAAAATATTTTTAAAATTGTATAAATTTTTATTGTCTACTAATATTAAGAATATAATAATTATCATACAAACATATATTTCATGAGTTGATCAAATTTCTGGTTGTGGTATTGAATTCAATTGACTCAATGACAGACACCTCTATTATGCTTTCTCATCTGAGCTTAGACCTTCTAACCTATTACAATGTAAGTTTCAAAATAGAGATGCTCCCCATGTTATTTAAATGGAGTCACTTTTACTCCCTAGGGAGTTTTTCTGTTTTTTACTACGAGAGCGCTCCAGACGGCACTATTAGAGTAAAAATCAGACTATAGAATTATTCATCATAAATCAGCTGACAAGTGATTACACAGATGTGTGGAGAAGCCAGTCTATTGCTGTATTTCCATAAGGTATAGAGTTTCAATCAGGTACTTGTGGATGAGAATACTGCGTGAGGTCTACTGTTCACAGAACCACTAGTGAATGGATAAAAATATAGATGAAATAAAAAAATTGATGTATGACTAATTTGCGCAACTGTTAAGCTGCGTACAAATATACACGCCTCCAACACGCTCCGCAGTCGCTCCGCCCCCGCTCTGCAGTCGCACCGATCATGAACGTCACGGTAGATGTTAGCTCTTCTCGCGTTCCACTCTTGCTCCCCGGTCGATCATCAATCGATCTGCTCGAGTGACGTTCGGTTGCGGAGCAGAGCGAAAGTCTGTACGCACCTTTAGAATAGAATAAAATAGAAAAACGTTTATTGAATAACACTAGCTACCATTTCACTAGCAAACGTTTTGCTAGTAAATAAAGTAATGAGGAATGTAATTGAATTATTTGATGAATGAGTGAAACTTGAATGATGTTCTGTTATTAGGTTCGTGGAGGCTACAGTCTGGTAGAGCCCGACGGTTCGATCCGTGTGGTGGAGTACACCGCGGATGACCACAACGGTTTCAACGCAGTGGTGAAGAAGATCGGCCCCTCGCACCACCTGCCCCTCACCGTGCACCACTCGGGACACACTATGAGCCAGGACACCACCATGAGGAGGTCTACCCCCACCCTCATCCGGTGCCCGCTTACCAGCATTACTACTACTAGGTGGTGATCAATGCATGGAGGAGTATGGTAGGGACATCTACTACTTCTTCTTTTTTTCTCCTCATTCTATTTCTTCTTCTTCTTCTTTCCTCCTACCACTTCTACTCCTTCTCCTTCTTTCTTTCTCTCTTTTCTATATAGGTTACTTCTCTTCTTTATTGTTTTGATGTTTTTCTGGAAGCTCAAAGTTCAATATTTCTTCTTCTTTTTCTATCTTGTCGTCTTCTTTCCTCTTCTTCTTCTTCTCCTACTTATTCTTCTTCCACCCCTCTTTCCTCCTTCTCTTTGCCATTTTCATCAATCTTAATCTCTTTTTCACTTATAATTATTCTTCATTATTAATATATTCCTATTCTTTTCTTCTCTCTTCTCTTTTCTTCTTCTCATTATTATTCTTCTTCCACCCCTCTTTCCTCCTTCTCTTTGCCATCTTCATCAATCCTATAGTTAGTGTAAAACAAGTTGAGACTCGGCCCTCCATCCGAAGAAATTACAGGGTTGCCAAATCGTGTAAAATTGCAACTTTCTCAAATTTCCAATTCAACGTCAGAATTGGATGTATAATAATATCTTCCCCGATATCCTAAAAAACTATTACTACTATTTAGTAGTGCTAAAAAAGTTTCAGGGTTGAAGGATCAAAAGGAAATTTAACATTCATGATAGAATTATTGGAAACATCTCGAAAATTTGTTTTTCCTTTGAATATCACTCCTCTCAGAATCATGGAGCGTCGTAATGCGTAATAAACTTATATCAAATTAACGGGGAAAATGTCTCCTTTCTATTGGTGTCTAGATAAGTTTTATCCGACCCATAGTTATTTTTTAATTAATGTTTATGTTCGTCAATGTTGAGACATTTCGAGCAGAAAACATGAAATTTTTGACATGATAAAAACTTTTTTGTTTCAAGAGATACGTAGGTGGTGAAAGCGAGAATTTTCTCAGAAATAATTGAAATTATTTTTCAAATTGTCAAACGTACTCGGAACAACGTATTTTGGCCTCTCAGGAGTTTCAAAGTCAAGGATAGCGGCTGAATGGTCTGCCACCATAGGCTATCAATAGCTGGGATCAACAAAAACGATATACAGAACGATTGAAAAATTCAGCAACTGCAAGCCACATGATTATAAAATAGTGAAAATGACAACCTCGCCTCGAATAATCCAAGCAGTGTTTCATTACAGCCTTTCTAGAGACAATCAACTGTTTACGTTTGAAATAATGCTGTCAAATATTTCGTAAATGTCCAGCTTTTAGCATGCAATTGGGTACACAATGCATATCATGCAGCCGTTCTCCGAACTTTAAAATTCCTTGGAGACCAAAATACGATCTTCTGACTACTTTTGACAATTGGAAAAGTAATTTCAATTATTTCTGAGAAACTTTTTCGCTTTCATCACCCATTTATCTTTTGAAACAAAAAAGTTTCCAGCATGTCGAAAATTTCATGTTTTCTGCTTGAAATGTCTCGACATTGACGAACATAATTGAATTATTTGATGAATGAGTGAAACTTGAATGATGTTCTGTTATTAGGTTCGTGGAGGCTACAGTCTGGTAGAGCCCGACGGTTCGATCCGTGTGGTGGAGTACACCGCGGATGACCACAACGGTTTCAACGCAGTGGTGAAGAAGATCGGCCCCTCGCACCACCCGGCCCCTCACCACGTGCACCACTCGGGACACCACTATGAGCCAGGACACCACCATGAGGAGGTCTACCCCCACCCTCATCCGGTGCCCGCTTACCAGCATTACTATTACTAGGTGGCGATCAATGCATGGAGGAGTATGGTAGGTGACATCTACTACTTCTTCTTTTTCTTCTCCTCATTCCTATTTCTTCTTCTTCTTCTCTTCCTCCTTCCACTTCTACTCCTACTTGTTTTTCTCCTTCTCCTTCTTTTCTTCATCTCTCTTCTTTATAGGCTACTCTCTCTTCTTTATAGTTTTGATGTTTTCTGAAAGCTCAAAGTTCAATATTTCTTCTTATTTTTCTATCTTGTCGTCTTCTTTCCTTCTGTTCTTCTTCTTCTTCTTCTTCAGCCTCTCCTTTTCCTCCTCTTCTTTTTTTAATTTTTCTTCTTCTCTTTCTCCTTCCTCCCCTTTCCCTCCTCTTCATTTCCTCTTCTTTTCCTCTTAATCCGTTCTTACTACGCCTCTAAAGGGCCAACTGAACATACCTACCAAATTTGAACGTTTTTGGTCCGGTAAATTTTTAGTTCTGTGAGTGAGTGAGTCAGTCAGTCAGTGAGTGAGTGCCATTTCGCTTTTATATATATAGAAGAAGAAGAAGATAGACCGCAGATCTATAGATCGGTCTGTATAATATAAGACTGCAGATTCAATAATATTGTAGTGTACTATACTAAATAGGTATATCATTCATTGATTCATTCATTCTTATACACCCAGCGTCTGCTGCCGTCTATTGAGATATGAGCGAACTAAATCGAGTCACACAGCTCGACCAATCACGTTGCGTTGGAAATGAGAATGAAAATTCATTCTGAAATTATTGAAAAATATAATTTCTTGCCTAATAAAATATAATCGATTATTTTAAACGAGAATGAACAGTTAATAAACCTGTATCAGCTACTGTCTACAGAAGGCATTGACAAGACAAAGGATCGGCAACGTTGTTCTCCTATCTTTTTCCACTGCCATTATAACGTGGACCTCACTATAGACATATGTATAGAACACAAAACTAGGAAGAATGGTGAAAAATATTTTTCATACAGCTACCTTGAAAATATTTTTTCATTCATAAATTGATTGGTTGAAAAATTATTTAGAAATTAAGATTTACTTAAAATTATTCAAATTTTCAAATAATTTAATTTCTAATTTGAATAAATTATTGATTATTAATTTTCAATTGGATCATCAAGTTTAGTTTAAAATAAATTAAAGTTGTTATTAATAACAAAATTATACAGACAAACATTTGATGGATATCAGTCATCATTTCACCCATAATCAACCACTTCTCATATTGAATGTTCCATTACCATATTCAATGGTAAATGTAGGAAAAATTTTATGTGAAATACGTGCGCAAAGTTCCTCTGCTGCACTCAAGAAACCAATCCGCCCTCGCCTACGGCTCGTGCGTAAACGTTTCTTTCGGTGCAGCAAACTGTCACTTTGCGCACTAGTTGCACAAATAACTATTCCCCAACTTCAATGATTTTGTAAAACTTCTCATGTTCAAATTACTAACTTGATTATTTATTTTCCAGGTGAATGACAAGTGGATCATATATGAGAACAGAGGAGACTTCGATTTTGTTCGAATCACTAGTCTTTATCCAAGGAAACATTTTCAAGGAAGAAGATTTGAAGACAAGAATTTGAAACTTGAAATCATGCTTCTCCATTCTTTGATGTAATAATCAACGTTTGTATATAACACCAAAGGCGTTTCAATCATGGTAGTTCAAACTCATTTTGTATAATATATTTATCATGTATTTTTCTACTCTCTGAATGTAAAAAATTAATCTTTTTTATAAAATAAATCTTTTTATAATTAATATGTTGTATTTTGTTGAATTTGAAGTTGTCCTAGATATCTCTCTTCATCATCATCATCATCCATCTCATTGCCCACGCACAAGCCTAGAGTCTATGAACATCATCCACAGCAAAATAATATTCAATCGATCCAGTCCAATCTGTAAGGTGTAAGAATGATTTTTTCCCAAAATAATTATTCGAGGGGAAACTTAGATACCCAATCTTTTCCATCCCATTCTATTTTAATTAATAAGATTTCCATCAACAATATTCAAAACTTTACTAAAAAATAAGGCTAGCTACACACACATTGATTTTGGTTCGTACGATATTTTACCATTTTTACAGTAAAAATTCTATTAGATTAGACAGATGAAGTTTGTCCAGCTCCGTTTAATCTGATAAAATTCATGAGGACAGTGGAATATCATAAGAAAAATAAATTGATGTGTGTTTAACTGGCTTAAGGGTTGATTCAAGATTTTAATACTATAAGTCATTAATAACATTTTTCCAATTGATAATCACAGTTAATGTTTTCGAAAATTTACACTCAACAACGGATAAATTGTGTAAAATATTAGTAAGTTGAGCCTAAATTTAATAAAAATAATTCATGATATGATTCAGAATGCTATATACAATACAATACATTGAAATATAGATAGATAGATAGATAGATAGATATATTTCTCGATCCATGAGACATCTATAGATGCATGAGATCACGTCAAAATATTAGAACACATACATAATAGAGTACTAGTCAAATTATTATGCCTTTATGGTTTCAATGGTTTTATAGCATTACAGGTCTATGCTGGATTCAGGAAGCTGAAAAAACTCGTCAACATGATAGAAGGGGTTAGCGCAGAGCCACGTGTGTAGAGTTTTTTTGAACTCTATGGTTCTCATGTCTCTAAACTTGAGGGGTAATTTATTAAATAAACGTCTACCCATTATCAGATGGCTGGACCTTAGCCTTTCCAGACGGACGAAAGGAATGTTGATGTCATGACTATGTCGAGTATTAATCCCATGAACGTTTGATCTACATTGGAGCGTTTCTCTATACTTATGAGTGTGAACAAGGCTACTGAATATATACAGATTCACTACCGTAAGAATGCCTAGCTCAACAAAAAGTGGCTTACAGTGGGCTATTCTATCGGCTCTACTCATTATTCTGATAGCTCTCTTCTGCATTATTAATACCTCTCCAATCCTGGTAGCATTACCCCAGAACACCAGACCATACACAGTACCGACTGGAACAGAGCAAAATATGAAGACTTCACATATTCAAAAGGCACACATGACATCAAACGCAGTAAGAGGAAGTTCACTCGAGACAACCTATCTAGAACCGTATCAATATGAGGAGCCCAAGACAGATCGTTATCCACCGTCAGTCCAAGAAATCTGGCCTTATTAGAAATCGAGGGGTCGCTCACATATGGTCTTAAACTGAAGACAACTACTGTCTGTGTCTTGGCTTGGTTCAATAGAAAACCATTAGCTGCAAACCAATCAGAAACCTGTGTCATTGCATTAATGGCCCCTTCACCAACTGTCAGAATATCACGACCAGTATTTATCAGAGTAGTGTCGTCTGCATAAATATATGTATTGGCATCCACATTATAAGGTAAGTCATTCACAGCTATCAAAAAAGCAGAGGCCCAAGAATGGAGCCCTGAGGAACTCCACATTCAACACTCACTGTAGGTGACCATTTTCCATGAACCTCAACCGTCTGTTTCCTGTTACAAAGGTAGGAGCAAATCAAATTTAGAGCTGTACCCTGGATGCCGAAGAAATTCAGTTTCTTTACTTTATTTTTATGATAATAAAAAATATACCTTGAAATATGCATTATATAGGCCTACATGTTGTTGTTCCAGGTGCATGACAAAAATATTATGATGAAATCTAATACAATGAAAATATTATTATAATGAAATAGAAGACAATCTCCAAAAACCGAAGAATAAATGCCACTTACTTTCTCTCTGTAATCACTGTTTGGTATATTAAAGAAGCTAGAAAAATCATGATGAATAGATTGCATGATAAATGATAAATAAATGAATTATAGAATAATTAGGTAGTATCAAACAAAAATCCAAATAAAATGCTGTAAATCACCCTGAAAACTTCTGCTTCTGCTTCATGCATTTGATTTGAATTTTAGTCTAATAATAATTATTCATAATTATTATTGTCATTAGATGCAATTACTGTCAATAAATGCAATTTCTCATTAATTTCCATCTGAATTCTCCAAATATCAATCATTGCAACTACAGGAGGCAGTGTTTCAAAGGGATGATGCAATCCATCTCATGCTCTCAACTCCCTTGCGTCGATCGATCAGTTCCCTATTCTCATCTCATTGCAACATTTCACTTATCAAAGCGTTATTGTTGGTCACTCAAACGGGTGAAGCATATCACTGGTGAGTGTATTATATGCATACATTTAATCAGTAAGAACCAGTATATTTTCGTGCTTTTATGTCACTAAATAGGAGAGAATAAATAAGGTTCATGTTCAAGAAGGAAGAATAATATTATGTATCATCATCTCTAACCTATCTGTATTTCCATTGTTGGTACATCTATTTTTACGGACGCATACGGTATCTATTTGAAGGTGAGAAAACATTTTAGTATGGTAATTATAATGCTGGATTGAATGAAATAAAAACACATATATCGTCAAATTCTACAGTTCTATTTGGTACAGGACAATGAATACTTAATACTCAACTAAACACTTATGAAAATTGAATATAAAGTATATTCAAGCATTTCTCAAATTTCTATAATAATGATAGATTTAAAAATGTGTTTGGATTTGGACAAAACAATCGAACTAAAAAATATAATTGAATAAGAATTTAGTGAATTTATTAAAATTAATTGTATTTGAGTTAAACCTTGTTCAATCAAGCTCATAAATTTATTAAAACACATGAAATTGTCATGAATGGAGATTATTCAAGCGTACCGTATTTGAGAAATAAATCCATTTTTATTACATCAAACTATCATGATGTTAGATAAAATAATATTTAGAAAAAAGTATGTTCAATTCTCAGATTTTGAAATATATGATAAGATGTAATAGTATATAATAGGTGAGTGATAAATGATGAGAAAATAAACTGGTTATGAATTTTCAAACCTTGAAGTTTTATAATAAACTAATTTTTGTAAAATGTATGAATTCAGGACTACTTTCTTGTATTTATAAAATAGAATTATAGTATCATTTGAAATTAATAGAATATTAAAAAACAAGAATACAAATTGTATTACAATTATATATGGAATTTTCAAATTTTAATTGAATTTGTATTCTTGTTTTTTAATATTCTATTAATTTTAAAAGGTACTATAATTCTATTTTATAAATACATTTTTGTAATTTCCAATGTTGATTTTAAATAATCCTTTTATATGTTAGCAGGGTTTTTGTAATGTTCGTGTTTTTATGGAATTTTCTCCTTATCAATTTTATCATGTATTTGATTAGGAGAGCAACTTCCATTTGTATGAGTAGGTACTCGCTAAAGAGCAAAAATAATAAAACTATTCGTTTTGATAATAAACTACATTGGAATTCAAACCAATGAGAAATCTTTGACGAAAAAGGAAAACTGTGGTTTAAATCAATAAATATAATATGTACAGTAGCCCCTATAATATAAGCTGCAGAGCCAAAATGGAGAACTCTTCATAAAAAACTAAAATTTTAAAGGAACTGATTTCATTTCAAGGAAAGGTTCAAGAATATTCCAATTTATTGTAAAATTATTAATTACTGAGAAAGTATTCGAACTGATTTGTTATGTTACTGTTTAATTGTCAGAACGAATTTTCATAAAATTCAGAGATGAGTTAGAAGATACCGTAACTTTTTTGGGCCCAACTTTAACAATTTATATAAAAAATTAAGTAGGCTTAAGTCCAATTTCGGTCATATTAAATTTAAAGTAGGATATATGGGTGTATAAAATGAATTGTGTAAGGCCTATACCGTAAGGTTTTGGGTCTAGTTCTTAACAGACTTACGGTATTACCTACTCAAAACCTTTTTCGCCACACTGCACAGAAAGCAGCTGTTTTCCAGTCCCTACATAGATCTGAAAGGCATTGTTTGCAGACGACTCTCGTCTGACGTCAGAACAGGTTCCTGTCAGGCCTAGGCCGGAAGGAGTACCCTTTCCAGCCGCTATCATGGAACTAAGAAAGGTGATCAAAAAACAGCTGATCAAAAAACTTTTCATTATTTTTGTTCATTATTCAATAATAATTGAAACATTTATAATGATATCATCTTATTGTCATTTGAAAGAATAAAAAAAGTATAAACTCAACCTCCCACATAATTGAACATCATCTTTTAGGTTATTTAGACAAATCAGAATAAAAAATGAAAATGCTTGGACAATTTCCTGATATTCAGATTACCTCAGATTTGCTAGAGCTATGACCTTCCACTTCTGCTTTCGGAAGTGCTTAGTAAACAACTATTCTCATATACGGTACATAACTTATTGTTTATTTTTGTGTGTGGCGAAAAATAGCGTTCGCACCACAGGCAAAAATGTTTTTCCGGCTCTCAATCTTTTCTAGTCCTCGGCCTACGGCCTCGGACTTGAAAACCGATTTCGAGCTGGAAAAATCTCATTTTCTGCTCTAGGTGCGAAATATACTATTTCAGTTCTAACACACCAACAGGAGAATCAGAGTATGTATAGACAAAGTATAACCAGTTATGAACAGTTATTTACTCATGAGTCCAATATAATGTTCATCTTGAATATGAAATGAAATGTAGGTCAATTAAATAAATTATGTATTTAAAAACGTCGTGGGTTTATTTCTATAAAGACTTGATGCCCAAAGCTTTTTTTTTATTCAAACATGCTAAAAGCAAGACTCAGTATATTCCTGGACATAGAAAAATGAAATCTAGAAGAATGTCAAGTAAGAAATGATATATGCAAGTGATCATGACATTTTCCAATAACAATTTATTGTTCTCCATAATTCTATATCAAAAATACAAATTAAAATATTATTTTTCCTTCAGGATATACCATCAACTGTGAAAGATGAAACACTCTGTGAGTGGAGCAATTATTTCTTCAAGAATGGACAACGAATTTTCAACTTCTGGGAAGACATCAGAAGCTGATATTAAAGCTTTCAAGTTAATTGAAACCAAGAAATCTGATAATTCATCAGTTAACAATAATGAACCACAACTTCTAGACCCCCAAAAAGTTTTTGAAGTTGTCTGCAAAGCTTCAAGCTGCTCAACTTTCGAAACTTCCTTCATTGAGTGCAACAAGCAGGTCAACAGTAAGCACTACACTTCAGAAAATTGTGAACAAGAATTGTTTGATATGATGCATTGTGTCAATAACTGTGTGAACAAGGACCTTTTCAAATATCTCAGGTAGAAATTTCTACCTGAAAATGAAGCCAAAATGAACTTTTAATGAAAAACTCAAATTTGGAATAAACTGATAGTAAAGGTTTCAGAATATGTGAAGCTTATTTGTAGCCTATTTTTAGCTTATCTGTAGCTATTTGTGCCCTCGCAAAGAAAGCTAGCGATGATAAAAAATAAACTTCATTCATTCAAAACATTCATCATTCATTTATTCATAGACAATAGATACAATGCAGGTAAAAACAACAGGCATTCGCCCAAAACTGCTTTAAACCTTAAGGCTGAGCAAAGGCTAAAAATAAACTTTTTACTCGTAATATTTTTAAAAGTATTTTGATTTGTATATCATCTAGCTATCAAAATGAAAAAGTTTTCTCAGGAAAACATTTTTTTCCTGATCATTACTTTTTGTGATATGAGCGCCTAAAGTTCAACTTTTACTGACAGAACATTTCAAATTCGGTAAGAGATAAATACATGAGATTTAGAGGATAGATTCGTCATGGTATTGTTGATCTAGTTAAACAAGAATTTTCTGAGAATATCAATTTTTAATATTCAATTTACTAAAAATAACCAAAAATAACTTTTAGTTGAGTTATTTTTGGTAAATTGAATAACTTTTCCAAAAATTCATATTTTCAGAAAATTTTTGTTTTACTAGATCAACAATACTATGAAGAATTCATCCCCTAATAAATCTCATGGATTTATATCGTACCGAATTTGAAATGTTCTGTCCCGAAAATTCAAACTTCAGACGCTCATATCTCAAAAAGTAATGATCGAAAAAAAATGTATTCCTGAGAAAACTTTTTCATTTTGATAGCTTGATGATATACAAATCAAAAACTTGGAAAATATCACGAGTAGAAAGTTTATTTTTAGCCTTTGCACAGCCTCAATTTGGAATACACAGTCTAGAGGTTATGTAAATGATAACTTAATTCACACACTATTTTGAGTCCAAAAAATGTATGTACTACAATAATTTTGAATTTATCAGATTAATCAATTTCAAAATACAAAACCAAACAAAAATCTTCATTCACAATCACAAAAAATATTTAAAATAATTTGTTAAATAACACAGCTATTTTATTGTATAGAAAGTTAATTATTTATTTGAGAAAAAATTTGATCAACTGTTAAGTTTATTATTTTTGAAAATCGAAATAGCAATAGACCTATTTATTTTATTTTATTTATTTATTTAGATACAAAGATCAAATCATTAAAATGATTGGGGAAGGATCAACAGGCACAGCATAAAACTGTTCCTTCTCCGAATTTTTACTTTCCTTGTCCTATTAGGTACCATAACTAAGGAAAGTATTGCTTTCCGGAAAAAATTGAGGTACCCAAATTTTTATTAATACACTCTAGTCGAGAAAGTAACAGCTTATGTTTTATTCACTATTTTATTGTGGAAATATATATTAGTTTTTTCAAGTGTAAAGAAAAATTTTTGATTATAAATATTATTAAGATGGATGAATGTATACATAAGATGGCTGGCTAAATTCATACAGTAGAGCTACGTTTACATCAAAGTTATTAACAAAATGTTTATTTTTCTGTTCTTATAGATTCTATTAGATTAAATGGAGCTTGACAAACACATATTCACATCATGTGTATGATAAGCTATGTTAAATCTAATAGTATCTATAAGGACGGGAAAATAAACATTTTGTTAATAACTTTGGTGTAAACGCAGCTTAAAAGGGTAAATTATTCTATAACAGGAACAGAGGGATAAAAATGAGAAAGAACTCCCAAATAGCATCATCTTTTTCAAATGAATGGAAAAATTATTACAGAAATAGCATGCAATTAATTCCAGCTGATTGAATGATAAATCACAACAATTTTTTATCCACATTCAATTTTATTTTTGTATCCTGAAAGAAAGGATGAAGAAGTATAACAATTTTGTTGTCCAACAAACTCGACTTGTAAAAAGTTTGTTCGAAGAATATACGTGTTCAAAATTTGAAGCTGATAGATCAATACTTTCTAAAGTTATTGTAGAACATACAAACAGACGGACAACGACTTTGACCTTGAATGAGTCAAAAGTAAGACTCGCTAACGCTCGTTCAAATTCGAGATTGAAAGATTGTTAACAATTATTATTGTGAACGTTTTCTGGGATTGAATTAAGATTGGTAATTTAAATTGAAAACTGAAAAATTGATGCTACATTATAATCATAGTAACCGCTTCAACGATTTTTATTAAAGCTGATGGGAAAATAGAATGATGCATCAGGGAATTATATGTGATTTCTCCTGAAGAGATGATTTCCCAGCAAGATAAGGTCATGAAAATGCTCTAGGATATTTGGTGTTCCTTAATTATTCCAAGCTGAAAATTATAATTGACTTATGTGCGTCGAATAATGTGGGAATTGGCTCCAGAACTACTTTACAATTAGAAATAAACGAAGGTCAATTGGTATTCTTATAATTTAATAACTGATATACTTCAATTTGTAATAGGACTTTGGGCTGCAGTTTACTTAGTGCATTCAGTACATTCAATTCGTTCAGTGGTGCAACTTAGTGATACTGACTTCAAATCTCATTCGTCTCAATCAACTTGTTTGGTGAGGTCCAATCTTATTTATCTTGAAATTTGAAATCTGAATAGGCCTTCCTTTTTTAAAAACTTTTATTCACAACCTGTTTCAACATATCAATGCCATTTTCGAGTGAGTATATCGGTATACTCACTTGAAAATGGCATTAATATTTTGAAACATGTTGTTAATAGATGTTTTTTGAAAAATGGTATCCTACGGTACTTGAATTTTCAATTTCAAGATTCATTCTTTTTGTACAAAACAGTGACTACAACAACTGTAATTTCACATCATTTATATTCATCAAAATGTTGTGGTTTTAGAAGATATAGCCTAATAAAGGTACTATAATTAATTTAATTAATTGATAAATATAATTATATCAGGAATTTGTGTCTTCTATTTGTATTAGCCTATTCAGCATTATAAATGAGGTCCATATACGGTAATTATATAGGTTCATTGAACATTTACTTTTCTTTATGGGTTGCTGTAATTTGTTAGAATAAAATATAAATTCCTAAGTATTGTACCTACTCTTTTTATATCTATGTTTTATTAAATCAACACTAACATGTTTCAACTACAGAACTAGGTACTAATAAATATTTTCTAGTAGAAATCTCACTTGTATATGACTTGATAATGAATTAAAAATGTACTTGAGAATTTGTATACCATTCTATTATAACAAAGGTAGGTTTTATAACTTTTCTGAGACTAATAATCAAAAATGAAACTTCAATATGTATGAGAAAATGTGCACATAAAATATCTACTCTTGTAGAGATTATCTCTAATCCATATTTCTTAATCTTATAATCCATTCTTTTGGAATACAAGAGACTATCTCTTGCTGGTGTGGTTTTATGCTTTTTTCTGTTCTAGAGATCAAAATGCTAACTTGGATTCAAATTATTATTGCAATCATCGTAGTTTATGTGATTTTTGAAAAGTTTCGACAACGTAGATTAGGAGGCAGTCTGCCCGGCCCGCCCACTGTCCCGTTTTTTGGAAATGCTCTCCTTTTTCAAGGATATGGCATAGAAGGTAATCCTGAAACTTTTTAACCTATCTAATTCTAATCAATAATACACTTTTCAATTTTCCAAATAAACGTTTAATTATACTGCTTCAATTGTATGCTGAGTTAAATATAACTGAATATTATCATTTTTTGGCATGAATCTAGATTTTAAGATTATAAAGATTATTTTTTGCACAAAATATTAACATTCAAATATTTAAATATTATCAAAAAATAATCAATATTATCATTCTATTTTTCCTAATGTCTCCTCGCACACAGGCTTTGCCTATGTGAGGAACCTTATTCAAGTTTTGTATATGTATATTTTTAATTATATTGTTCGTAGTTTCTAAGATGAAGAAGAAGAATACGGTAAATATAATTTCAATTTCAATTCCCATTAATTTGTCCCTCACTCTAGCAAAATGGAGACACAGGAAATTCCTTCAATTCACACTTGAGTATTGCTCCTTTTTATTACTTTCTTTACTTAAATGTTGATCATACTACTAGTTCATTATACTAGTAGTTCTGTGAACAGTAGACCTCACGCAGTTTTCTCATCCACAAGTATCTGATGTCACCTGTTCTAGTTGAATCATAATTTACTCTCAAAAACTGTTATTTGTTTTCTCCAATATCAAAAACTTACTTATGTTAATAAACTCAGTTCACGTTTAAATTTGTATCTCATATAATAATTTATCCAGTTCCGTGATTATCTTTCTGATAAAAATATTTCTCAACTATTTTTAAATTATTTTTTTTTCAATCAAAAATATTATAATTTCTTCAGCATTATTTAGTTCATTTGATCATTTTTTATTTTATTTTCAATCACCTATTAAATTTGTTTTTCAAATGTGAGAATATTGATACTGATGAGCACGCATCATAAAAAATATTGAAACCCTACCTTATAGAAATAGACACTGCCAGACATCTGTGTAATGCATGCAATGAATAATCCACTTGTCAGCTGATTGATTATGAATAATTTTATAGTCTTATTACTCCTATCTTCAAAGTAGGTGATATCAGAGTATGGAGGGATTCATTTTATTTTCATACTATCCGTGAAATGCAAAATTTCGAGAAATCGTGTGTATACATCGACGCATAGTTGAAAAAGGAGTATTCCTGCCAAATCTCATCGAATTCTATCATCGTGTTACAAACAGACAGACAAAAGAAAACCCGAATTAAAAAATAGACCTCTCACTACGTTCGGTCAATCATGAAAATTGGTGATCGAATTATTCAAATCCAATATCAATCAATCTATCAGGAATTTGTGTTCACTCTTTGTATTATTCAGTACTATAGTGAGGTCCACGTTATAATGGCAGTATATTTGTTCAACATTGATGTTGCTATCCTTGTCTATAATTAGCCTACACAAAGCTGATAGTGCTATCCTTTTCTATCTTAAGATAGGATAAGATAAGATATAAATTTATTCAACACAGTTAATCATATGTAATACAATAAACAATTGAACATCGTCATAGAGATACAATTAATACAATGCGCTTATACTTGTATTTATACAATAATTTGTAAGTGCTAATATACAACTTGTAAGTGCCAATATCTACTAGCTATCACAGAAATCTATAACTCTGTATAGTAGGCCTTCTCAGCAAGGAAGCTGTATAAACTACTCTTGAAAATGCTTATTGACTTGGATTTCAGCTCTGCAGGCAATTTGTTGTAAAATTTAGAACCAATATAAGAAAGGTACTTTCTCATACAGTTGCAACCTATGCTGTCTTAAAGCTATATTGTTTCTACTTCTGGTGTTATGATCGTGTACTTGTGCATTGGTGACCAGTTTCGAGATATGTTTATGGGTAAACATTAATAACTTGTATATGTAAACAGAAGGTAAGGTGAGAACATTCAAAGAAACAAATGCCTCTCTACAAGACTCATTATACTTAAGACCAGCCATGTATCGTACTGTACAGCTGTCTTTTGCAGTTTAAAAATCCTTTGGAAATGAAAATCAGCGGTGCCTCCCCACAAATCTATACCATAAGCAATATGGGAGTAGAAAAGAGCATAATATACTATTTTTGACACCGATAATGGCACAAATTTCACGATATTTCTTATAACAAATAGATCATTACTCAGCCTATAGTAACTATAGTGCATCTCCGCAACGCCAGATCAGTTTTCAACAATGTATAAATATTACTAATTAACAAAATATTTCATCACAATCATCAAAATTCATTGAAAAATAGGCTATATATTTTTGACAAATGAAGTATAATTATTGATAGATATCAGCTATCCTCTATAGAAGGCAGTGGCAAGGCAAAGAATCGGCAATAACGTTGTTCTATCTTTCTTCACTGCCATTATAACGTGAACCTCACTATAGATACCACCTCAACATTATAGATCGGAGGCTGTTTTGTTATATTGATGATTGTTAGAAAGAATAGATCATCACAGAATAGAGGAAGCTAGAGGTCTATTCTAGAGCGTACTGGTCTCAAATTACTCGCTGTATGCTGTGCTAACACAAAACCCAAACTAACTAGTAGTTCTGTAAACAGAAGACCTCACGCAGTATTCTCATCCACAAGTACCTGATTGAAACTATTATAGACCTTATGGAAATACAGCAATAGACTGGCTTCTCCACACATCTGTGTGATCACTTGTCAACTGATTTATGATGAATAATACTATAGTCTTATTTTTGCTCTAATATTTACGTATGAAGGAGGCTCCTTTTTACTTTCCTTGCCCTATTACCATAGGTAAGGAAAGTATTGCTTTCCGAAAAAATTAAGGTACCCCAATTTCTAAATTTCTATATGTTTCAAGGTCCCCTGAGTCCAAAAAAGTGGTTTTTGGGTATTGGTCTGTATGTGTGTGTGTGTGTGTGTGTGTGTGTGTGTGTGTGTGTGTGTGTGTGTGTGTGTGTGTGTGTGTGTGTGTGTGTGTGTGTGTGTGTGTGTGTGTGTGTGTGTGTGTGTGTGTGTGTGTGTGTGTGTGTGTGTGTGTATGAGTGTATGTGCGTCTGTGTACACGATATATCATCTCCCAATTAACGGAATGACTTAAAATTTGGAACTTAAGGTCCTTACGATATAAGTATCCGACACCAACAATTTCGATCTGATGCAATTCAAAATGGCGGCTAAAATGGCGAAAATGTTGTCAAAGAAAGGTTTTTTTTGCAATTTTCTCGAAAACGGCTCCAACGATTTTGATCAAATTCATACCTAAAATAGTCATCGATAAGCTCTACCAACTGCCTTTAAATTCGAGAAAATGTGATTATTCAATTGCAAATTATTGTTGATTCTATTAAATCATTCACTATGAAGAGATAGCAGACCTCATGTGTGTCTCCAGCGTTATTGCCCTGTCACCAGCTGGCTCAAATCTTTGAATAGTAGACTTGAGATGCGCGGGAACACTAGCGTCAGGTGATCAATTTTCATAACGGCAAGGAAAGTTGTGTGAGTGCGCCACACCAGATTTTTCCTTTTATAAACCTTGTATAACTTAAGGTGCGTACAGACTGTCGCTCTGCTCCGCAACCGAACGTCACTCCAGCAGAGCGATTGATGATCGACCGGCGAGCAACAATGGTTCGACCGGGGAACGCGAGAAGATCTACCATCTTCCGTAAAGTTCATGATGGGTGCGTGGGCGGTGCGACTGTGGTTCGATGGTGGAACGAGGGCGGTACGAGGGAGGAGCGTGCTCGGTGCGGGTTGGAAGCACGAATATGTGTACGCAGCTTTATACGTCGACGCGCAATTAAAAAAGGAACATACCTGTCCGCGTTTCGCCGTAAATGCGCAACATATAGACATTTAAACATTTAAACATTAAAACATTTAAACATTAAAACATTTAAACATTTAAACATTTAAACATTTAAACATTTAAACATTAAAACATTTAAACATTTAAACATTTAAACATTTAAACATTAAAACATTTAAACATTTAAACATTAAAACATTTAAACATTTTGTAATATTACATTTTTCTTCTCACATTTAAATCGAATCTTCAATTCGAGATCTATGGAACTTTATAGTAAATGTCAGAGTTATCAATAGACGGATAAACCTTTTGATGGAGAATTTATTATCGTAAATGTTTGTTGCATTGTTCCATAATGTCACCGAGGCAGGGTTAACAAATTACTGGATAAACAGTTTATTTGAATAGAATATATGTATAAAAATTTAAAATAACATTTTCAAAACAAAGTTTTATTGAGAACAGATGTAGAATGTGAATTCTAAACTTATAAGTTATAATTTTGTGTTGACGTGTCTGTAAAGATCGATATTGAAGAGGGCGTTGTCTTTCGTGACTGGCAACTTGTGTTTTTTTTTCCTGTTGGAGCTTCTTCTGAAAAACATGGCTGGCTGTTGCTTGTATAATTTTGTGCTCTGAGTTATTGTCTGTTTAAATGAATTTATTAATGTTTTAGATTGAAGTTTATATAAATTTTTGTGCAAAATTCGCTATTAGTGTAGTAAAGCCAATAGCCACTGTGTTTCAACTGTAAACTAGATAAGTATTTTAGTTCGTAGTTACTTGAAATCATTAAGCTTATAAGTTATTGTTCGTTTTATATTTCTGTGTTTTTGCCAAAATTTTCATCTGAAGATTATAAGTTAATTTGCTCTGAAAACTGGATTTCTCATTCATAGGCAATAGATCCATTCACGGTTTATCAAGTATCTATTTTATTGGAGCCGACAACTTTCCTTAGTGTGATAGGTGTTATATGCTATTCCAACCGTTTAAGGAAAAATTGGTAGCACGGCAAATGGTACCCCTGGTGGGACAGAATTACAAAATAAATATGTCCCAAATGGTACACTATGAAATCCCTGGTTATAGAAATTATTAGTAGATAGATATCTTGATAGGTTATGAATGGTTTGTTGCTGAGTGGGAAGTCGGTTCAAGAGAGATCAAGTCCTAATGAATATATTATCTGTGCAGACTAGCAAAATGGCATACAATATGAAAAATATTAAAATTGATGATGAGTTAATAGCTGCCTTAACACAACTGTTTGATAAGCAAGATGCTAGGTTAGACCAAATGTTTAAAAAACAAAATGCTAGATTTGATGAGCTAAATGCTAATTTTGATGCTAGGTTTGATGAGATGAAGCAAGAATGTACTAGCATTAGACTAGAGCAGGTTAGTATAAACCTTCTATTGAAAAATGCAAATGAATCAGTGAAAGATAATCATGAAGATGAAAACAAATTGAAGCAGGATGATAGTAGTGTTAAGTTACAAGATCAACTCATTCAAGTTTCTGACAATGTAGGCCTAGTTACTGTTGTTGAAAAAGTCAACCATAGTGAAAGTGTAGAATTGAGTAAAGAAGTAGGTAGGGAGTTGTCTTCATTGAAAGTCAACTATCAAGAAAGTACTATTGCTACATTGAAGGTTAGGAAAACAGTAAACAAATCGAATGTTTCTATGGATCAGATTACTACATCGAAAGTTAGGAAAACAGTAAATAAAATGAATGTTTACATGAGACAGGTTTCTGTAGAGGTTAGGAAAAATGTAAACAAAATGAATGTTGCTTTGAGTCAAGTTGATGAGTTCAACTTTCAACTGAGAATTGAAAAGGTGTATGCTATGCATTCTCAAGTGAACATGACTAACTTTTGCAAGAAAAATGGCTTTGTTGAAACAAATGAACCTATGAATAAAATCATGCTATTGAAGAAAACAAAACGCAAAGTTTCCATTGATGTATTAGTATTCAAAGGTTGTTTCAAGTTGCTTACTTACAAGATGATGACAATGAATCACATGATGAAAGGGTATTCCCCAACACACAATGATTAGGAATCCTGTGTTATGCCGGGATTCAGAATAGCATAATCGCTACACAGTGTATGGTAAGAGTCCATAATTGTGTCTTTTTTCTTTCCTGTAGCCTATTTTCTTGGCCCTTAATCTTTTCAATTTTCGATTCTTTCCTGTCTTTGTGTAATATTCAGTAAATTTCTTCTATGATGCATATCTTAACCAATCTTGTCCATAGTCATTTAAATTTGTATTTTTTCTGAAATAATTTTGGAAGTTAAAATAGTAGCTTATTTTCCTAATCTTTAATTGTTGATAAAACTTAACTTTTCTAAAATCTATCCATTGTTGTGTAAATAATTGTTTGCTTGCGGTATATTTTTTCATCATGTATTACATATTTTAATCATGTCTATTTTTTTTTAGGTATCATATTAGGTAATTAGGTTTTTCAGAGCAATTTTGTCCCATGTTCTCATCTTTCATTGCATATCGTGCCATAAGCCATATGTAATTAGGTTATAGTTTTCTTCTGGGCTTTTAACCCATTTTGCATTTTTTTTTCTTTGCTGTCCAATACTTTGGATTTTTGGTAGACAAGTAGGTGTGATTTTTTTTAGAGGTGTGGGCGTGAACCACATATGGCTGGACTCGATTATCTGACCTACTTGTTTGCGATATAAAAACCTTATGACTGCAACAACAAATGTTTGTAAAACCTTTTGCATACTTTTGTTTTTGTGGTCCGATACTAGAGTCTGCTATCACATTGCCTTACAGACATCTAGGAACTTTCCACCCAGTCACAATAGTCAACACATTTTTTTCCTTCACCAGTTGTTTTTGTGGGAGTGATAGCTCACAATTATAACAAATTAGAGTCATACTTGGAATTTACAAAATTCCATAGTAGTATATTTTATTAAATATACTTCCTCATGAAAGTTCAGTACTGACATGTAGGATAGGCTCTAATTAATCTTTCTCTTCTTTGTATTGTTTTAGGGAATTTATTTACCCAGTTTTCTTTTTCTCTTGTTTGTATTTTTTAGGGAACTTATTTACCCAGTATTTCATCTTGATCATCTTTGTATCATAATCTTGAAATGTTTATACTTATTATACAGTCTTTAAATTTTAAATTATTTTAAAAATAATTGGTTTAATTTAAAACGTTGTGTTATATTATCAATTGAAATGAGTTAAAGGCTAAAATTTTTCTAAAGTGTTTTGTAATTGATATTTTTTTTTAAATTTTAAAACTGTTTGTTCTATAAATTTTGATATGATTGATTATCGTTTGAAATGGATGCTGGAGTGTATGTAGAATTTTTAGTGGGGTTTGTTGATTAGAATTTTGCTGGTATGTGATTGTTTTTTGAGATGGAAACCCATTATTGCCTAAAGAAGGAATAACAGAGGTTATGACTTAGAGAGGCAGTAATGAGATAATATTTTTTGTGTTGATTACTTATGTTGATTGCCATAGATGCAAAATGATGATTACTTATGAATATTGTTTGCCTTTGAAGCAAAATATTATTGATGTTTTGAATGGTTTCTTGTTTAATGTTTGATAGTAAAGTTTTGTCATGAAATGTAGTTTGTGTTTAGAACATTGAAGAGTCGAAATAAACTATAGTATCCAACAAACGATGATTAACAATATTAAATAATTTGCTTTTTATACAATTTTTGAACAAAATTAAAACTAAATAATTTCGAAACCCTGAATGATAAATCATAAATGTGAAATGAACATGCTATAAATGAAATGTTATATTAAATAATAATGAAATGCCGATATATTATGAAATGATTGAATAGAAGACCAAATGTCTGAAATTATTGAAATATGTATTGAAATTAAATTTTAGTTGTGATAATCTGATGTTTGTTTTTTACAATTTTGATAATGATACAGGGTGTTATGAAATTATATTTCTATTTTGAAGAATGGATTAAAATTTTGATATTTGAACAGTGAATAGATGAAAATGAATGATTTTTTTTTTAAATTTATCATTGATATGTCCATATTTCACAATTTATGTATTGCTGACTGTATAATAAGATGTTAAAAAATTTCAATTTCATAGATACTTAAAATAATTTTTATGTGTATTAGATTGTATTGATAGCCTAATCAAGTTTTTCTTCTTAGTTTATAAGCATTTTAAGATAACAGGTACAGCACAGACATTAACATTGAAATAGTTATCATGTGAATCTCGAAATCAGTAACAAGTGAACGCCATGAAGAGTGTTAAGAACATTTGGGTGATTTTCGAACTAGTGTGACTTATCTACGCCGATGCCTGCGCCGAAGCCAATATCTGCGCCAATGCTGATGCCAAAATCTGCGCCAATGCTGATGCCAATATCTGCGCCAATGCTGATGCCAAAATCTGCGCCAATGCTGATGCCAAAATCTGCGCCAATGCTGATGCCAACAACAAAAATCAATGCCGATGCCTGCGCCAATGCCAATAGCTATGCCAATGCCAAAAAATCTGCGCCAATGCTGATACCAACAACAAAAATCAATGCCGATGCCTGCGCCAATGCCAATAGCTATGCCAATGCCAAAAAATCTGTGCCAATGCTGATACCAACAACAAAAATCAATGCTGATGCCTGCGCCAATGCCAATAGCTACGTCAATGCCTGCGCCAATGCCAAAATCTGCGCCAATGCTGCACCAATGCCAATAGCTACGCCAATGCCTGCGCCAATGCTGATGCCAACACCAAAATCAACGCCGATGCCTGCGCCAATGCCAATAGCTTCGCCAATGCCAAAATCTGCGCCAATGCCAATATCAACGCCGATGCCACAGCCGACACCAAAGCATACGCCAATAGCAATGCCAATGCTTATTGCTGACTCGGTATCTCAAACTTCAACACTACTGCATTACCTGGAGGTAACTGCCATCCATGTTCACATTCACAACTTTGAATTCAGAAGAACAGTCACAGTATCATGAAAGAATTGATTCAAAAAAAAAATCCTCTCCTAAATTATTCCTGTATGCAGAACTCTAAACCTTGAAAGCTGAAAATATCAAAAAACCAAACTTTACCTAAATTAATCCTCACCTAAATTAATCCTGTATGCAGCGTCTATCTCTTTTCCAAAAAAACAAATTACATTGTCATTTCAAGCCTGAAATGTACATTGTATAATTACAAATATGATACAAAATTTATGTGAATCTGTATTGAATTTGGAATGCAGCCGTCTACTACAAACATGAAGCAATGCTAACTGAGATGTCACCGGTATCAAGTTTGGAATGCAGCCGTCTACTACAAACATGAAGAAATGCTAACAGAGATGTCACCTGTATCGAGTTTGGTATGCAGCAGTCGACTACAAGTATCAGCCCAACAATACGTGCATCCAGATCAGCCCAACACTAACGTCATCACACTGGAGTCACACTAAACTGAAAATCATACTGAGTGCCTTAACGGACTGTTTTACAAAATGTGCATCAATAAAATCAACCGCGTCAATAGTGAAAGAAATGAACATTTTTTGATTTATTGAAATTTTATGTGAAAATTAAATGTAACAATTCATCAATTCATTTAAAAAATAAATAATAATAATAAATTTTTCATTCAACATACTAAATTTTTTTATGCAATAAAAATTAAATTTTTCTATCTATTAAATTTATGTGCAATTTCAAAAAACTATTCTTTACATATTAAACTTTCTGTTGAGATATTTTTCTTTAAATTATAAAGCTAAATCAAAAGTAATATTGACATTCTATATTTCGAGATATTGTTTGGAAACATATAACAAACGCTATTGATGAATTTTTATAATAATTTTCAATATTTTTGGATGACATGTAATGTTTTTCTAGAAAAAATTGTTCCTGTTCTCAAATTTAAATTTCAACAATTCTCATTAGGGTCAATGTAAATTTTTTTCTTTAAATTTTTCAAACAGTAAAATTTTTTTTATGTCAAGAGGGGGGTATTTGTAATATTACATTTTTCTTCTCACATTTAAATCGAATCTTCAATTCGAGATCTATGGAACTTTATAGTAAATGTCAGAGTTATCAATAGACGGATAAACCTTTTGATGGAGAATTTATTATCGTAAATGTTTGTTGCATTGTTCCATAATGTCACCGAGGCAGGGTTAACAAATTACTGGATAAACAGTTTATTTGAATAGAATATATGTATAAAAATTTAAAATAACATTTTCAAAACAAAGTTTTATTGAGAACAGATGTAGAATGTGAATTCTAAACTTATAAGTTATAATTTTGTGTTGACGTGTCTGTAAAGATCGATATTGAAGAGGGCGTTGTCTTTCGTGACTGGCAACTTGTGTTTTTTTTCCTGTTGGAGCTTCTTCTGAAAAACATGGCTGGCTGTTGCTTGTATAATTTTGTGCTCTGAGTTATTGTCTGTTTAAATGAATTTATTAATGTTTTAGATTGAAGTTTATATAAATTTTTGTGCAAAATTCGCTATTAGTGTAGTAAAGCCAATAGCCACTGTGTTTCAACTGTAAACTAGATAAGTATTTTAGTTCGTAGTTACTTGAAATCATTAAGCTTATAAGTTATTGTTCGTTTTATATTTCTGTGTTTTTGCCAAAATTTTCATCTGAAGATTATAAGTTAATTTGCTCTGAAAACTGGATTTCTCATTCATAGGCAATAGATCCATTCACAGTTTATCAAGTATCTATTTTATTGGAGCCGACAACTTTCCTTAGTGTGATAGGTGTTATATGCTATTCCAACCGTTTAAGGAAAAATTGGTAGCACGGCAATTTAAACATTTAAACATTAACATTTAAACATTTAAACATTTAAACATTTAAACATTTAAACATTAAACATTTAAACATTAACATTTAAACATTTAAACATTTAAACATTTAAACATTTAAACATTTAAACATTTAAACATTAAACATTTAAACATTTAAACATTTAAACATTTAAACATTTAAACATTTAAACATTTAAACATTTAACATTTAAACATTTAAACATTTAAACATTTAAACATTTAAACATTTAAACATTTAAACATTTAAACATTTAAACATTTAAACATTTAACATTTAAACATTTAAACATTTAAACATTAAACATTTAAACATTTAAACATTTAACATTTAAACATTTAAACATTTAAACATTTAAACATTTAAACATTTAAACATTTAAACATTTAAACATTTAAACATTTAAACATTTAAACATTTAAACATTGAAACATTTAAACATTTAAACATTTAAACATTTAAACATTTAAACATTTAAACATTTAAACATTTAAACATTTAAACATTTAAACATTTAAACATGTAAACAATTAAACATTTAAACATTGCTGGTTACACCAAAATTCTAAGTAAGAAATTTATTTTAAGAAATTCTAACATTATTTCTTGTACTTTTAAGTTATTTTTTAAATATATTGTGTATTGCTTTTGTGTATGATTTCTGAGCCATTAAGAATAAATTTGAATTTTAAATTTCATTGCAGATTTTGTTTGCATTGCAATAAGATTGCAAGAAGAATTCAGTAATTTATTCAGATTATGGCTGGGACGTCATCTAATGGTGTATGTGGCAGACCCGGCAAGTTTAGAAGTAAGTGCATGAACTAGTCTGTATTCTGATAAGATCTAATGAACAATTGGAGAAGTTTCAGCACTTAACTTCACAGCATTTAAGTGTTTTATTTTACAGCATTTAACTTTAGATTTTTCTTAATAATTATTATTTATCGAATATTTCAGCAGCTCTCTTTCCTGAAATCCACTCAGTTGAGGTAGCGTAGATAGTGGAAAATAAAATTAATTCAACTTCAACTGAAAACTTTCGTCCCCCGGACGACCATATACCATTCCCCCCCCCCAATAGCCCTGGATCCGCGCTTGCTTAATCCTGAAAAGAATTAGGGCATCTTGCACAGAAGTTTATAGAAAAAACTAGCAGGTAACCCGTGCTTTGCAAGGGTCTAATTAAAAACTTGACAAACTGAAACTTGACCTACTTGGCATTGACTGAGTTTATATTAATGCCCAAAATTCAGCTTTTGGGGCAGAGTTCGTTCGTTATTAGGACTGTGAGTAAAGTCCGGCTGTTCTGAAGAATTTAAAATAGGTTTTCAACCATCCTCTGTAAATCAAGAATCTGTAAGCAAAATTTCAAGTTAATCAGTCCAGTATCTCAGACAAGAGGATGCGTCATTTGTAAATAATTTGCTATCCCGTACGCTGACTCATTTCTTTATTATATTTGTCACCTGGTCATATGTGACATATATAGGCCTATGAATCATATTATATTTATCTCATATTGATCAGGATTTTAGAGTTTTTAGAACAGTATTTTGACTTTGAACAATCTTTGTCATCGACAGAAAGATTATTTATTTTATTTGTTGTCAATATTAACGTTAGCTTCTCTCTGTTTCTAATAACAAACGTGCCGCTTGTGCGACAGATAGAAATATGTACTTGAAATGTCTTTCAAGTTTGGCATTGACTGAGTTTATATTAATGCCCAAAATTCAGCTTTTGGGGCAGAGTTCGTTCGTTATTAGGACTGTGAGTAAAGTCCGGCTGTTCTGGTGAAAAGGATAGATTTTGCTCTTGTTTTATAATACAGTTTTCCTGTCGCAGTTCGGGCAGTTTAAAGAGAAAATTGTATTATTGAATAAGACGGGATCTGAACCCATATTTAATTAGATCAGTTATTTGATTTTTTAATTAATAATTAATGTCGCGTTTCAACCAATGAATGCCAAAGGGGGAAGCCATCTTCAAAAAGGTAGGTGTTATATCCTTTTTGAGTTTTCTTTTTATATTTTCCTAAACCACAAAGATTGTATCTTTAGCAGCAGCGAGTAGTTTCCCCATTAATTTCATTTTAATATTGTTTCCTTTATAATAAAATTAATCTTGATTTGTTCCAATGTAAATATATATTGAAGATTCATTAAATTATATAGTAGATTGGTCACCTTTTGTTTTATCCTTACACCCACCCAATCTGATGGTTATAGTTTCAGTCTTATATATAGGGTTCTCTCATCTTCATTACATATTGTATGGAATGTATATTGTATTCAGTTGAGTTATGTTGCACTGCAGTTAGTACTATAGTAAAACAAGGTGCGGTATTATTTACAACTACTATCAAACTGATTTTTCCAGACCATTTACAAGAGCAATGATAACCTGAACAAGAGTATACTATATGAATTTTTCACTGACTATTCGCGTGGTGTCGTTGTTGCTGGAGGTGAGTAATAATAATAATAATAATAATAATAATAATAATAATAATAATAATAATAATAATAATAATAATAATAATAATTCATAAATCTCATAAAAATTATTGAAGTATAGCCTGCTGTGTATGTGATTGTATTGGTGATGTATATGGGATTCTTTTGCGTTTGAAAGGGAATTAGAGATAAAAAAGGGAATTATTGCGTTTGAAAAATTGCTTATTGGCATCGTAGTCGGTCATTCCCTGCATGCTGTTTCATTCACAAAAACAATATAAAAATTTCATTTCATTTTCATGTTAAGCAGCCGATTCTTGAATTATTTCACAATATAAATCACTTACGAGTAACAATTCATCATAATTCCAGAAAAAAGGTAGAACTTTTGTGCCGGGCACTCTCTTTAATTCAGGCCTTTTCCCAAGTTATAATAGTAAATTTAATACGCAATAGACTAGAGCCATTATTGTAAGTGAGTTAGCGAAATAAATTATTTTCTCTCTCTATTATGAACGGCCATGACTTCGAGTTTCCCATGATAGATATTTAAAAATTGTGGCTCCGAGTCGTCGAGGAATGTAGATTATGGAATTATCTCTAAAACTTAGCCTTCGTGGCGCGACATAAAGTGCGATAAGTTGGAAAACAGCAAGCATTGAAATTATAACAAACTACCGATTTTGCAGTTACTATTTGGTCCAAAGGCTCTAGAAGCCACGCGACGATTGGTCAAATTGATTCCATTCGCCCAATAGGAGACCTGTTTCTAAATACAGTAGTGGGGCGATTCCCCAGCCGACAGACCAGATTACGTTCCGGAGGACACTTTGCTAGGAGCACTACGAGAGTAAAGATGTAGTCACTATGTTTCGCCCTTTTTGGGCAGGTTTATAAGTTTATTTCAGTAGTTAATGTAGGAGCTAGTTTTATTTTTTATTAATGTTTAAATTTACTAGTAGTGCCATGTCCTGAAAGGTTTAATTGTGTTTCTTCATCATGTACGAATAATTGTTTCTTCAAATAACCGCTAAGGTACGTAAACTAAGGTTAAAATATAATTTAGGGAAATTAATTAAGTGAAACTTCAATCAAAAGATTTTATCAACAAAGCCTGTTATTTTTCAAGTTAATAATATTGATTGAGAATAATCCTTTTGATTTTATTAGTGATGGAAGATAATTATAAATTTTTTTCTACAGAAGTATAGAAAGTTTTCAGTTACGTTACATTTGAGTTATTGTTTCTGGAGATATATTATCGTAGAGTATTGCTGAAAGTCAGGAAGATAGCCTTTAAATTGGAATGAAACTTTTAAGAATTGTTCATATTGAGTTTATGACATTTTTTAATTTATATTTTTCAGACTCTGTTTTCTTATGTCATTAAGGCTTTTGAATGATTTAGTAAATTTTTTATGATAGAAATCTTAATAGATGAAGAAGAAAGTTTTTCTTCTCCAGGAAATTAATATTAATGAATGTTCAAATTTTAATACAATTTAAATTATTTTCTATGTGTCTACTAATTTTATTTAATTAAAGGTAAAAATTCCACAAGATGAATCTTATAAGGCAAACATTATCTTTCCTTAAAGTGAAATTTTCAATATTTTTTTCTTTTATTGTGTTATAAAGTGTCTTGTTTTATTAGGTGATAAATTCATAATTTCAGTTGATACTAGTTTTTGGACTTGTATTTGTAGGTAAATCAAATCATAAACTCTGGAATGTTCATTTTTAATTAAGGTTCTGAGCAGTTTTGGGCGAATGCCCGTTATTTACACTTGGATTGCGTCCTATAGTTCATAAATAATAAATAAAATAAATGTTGGCTGGCGCACAAGTTGCCAACAATACTAGCCGAGCTACTATATGAAAAATTATATTTGATTTCGCAAACCAAACCAAAAATATCATATAAGTTAGCATCATTTCAATTTGAATTATTTGTGAAGAAAGATCCATTAATTCTGATAAAAAGAATCAGTAGTTTAAAGATAAAAATCTATATAAAATGAGGATTCAAAGAATGAAAGAATTTAATTAATTGTAATCAATAGATAACTCCTGTTTTAGCTTTTGATGAATTGTAGGAAGAGTTAGAAATTAATGCTGTAATACATTTATTTACAGCGGTTCATGTGTGTCCCCAAACCAACTTCTTGTACTACCACCCCTTTGGTTCCGCAACTTTATGTAAAACCGCTTCAAGACACCCGTTCAGACGACAGGTCTAGGGACGTAAGAGGACGTCGCCGTCAAGCCAAATTCAACCGGTAAAAGCTCACCGCCAAAAACAAGGTACTGTAACCCCGACGATAAAGCAACGTACAAACCAACGAAAGTGCAGTGTAGTGAAACAAAGGTTCATTCGAGAATGTCAATCAAAAGTGGGGATTCAAAATTATTATGAAATGGGTTCTATGGGCTACTATCGACGAAACTTGGGTTCAACGGGTTTTTCTTTCTTGAGTAATTTTATGTTGAAGTTAATTATTTGTTATTTGATGACTGATATTGTTTGGTTTTGTGACGTATTGCTATCTAAACGGGGATAGTAATGCGCCCCCGAATCAGATGAAGAATGTCAACAAAGTAACATGAAATTGTTGTTTCTGTTGTTCGATTTTAGTTGCCAATGTTTATTGAAGCTGTTTGTATTTTTCAATTATTTCAAATTGTAGTGTTTTTCTATAGTATAAACCTATTAAATCAGGCATGGCAAGATTAATTGAAGTTTTCTTGACTCTAGCCCGTTCACCTGCATGAATTAGGTATAGACTCAGGTATTTTCTAGATGTGTCGGCCTATTTCTAAATTCTAAATTTTATTCAAAATTATCTTATCTATTATCTTTTAAAAAGTGCAGGCACACAACTGCGCAACTCTGCTGTCTAGAGATATTTAAATCTCTGGAATTCAAATTTTCTAAAAAATTAAATTTTTCATAACTTACTCTAATAATACTAGATCAATTTTTCTGAGTCTATACTTAATTATTCATTCTGTGAACGTGTTAACTTTCAATATTTTGGGTTTGGAGTTGAATGAATAATTTATTGTTGCTACTCCAATTTTTCTGAAGTTTAAATAATTGTAGATGAAACAGGAAAGTTATTCAGTTATGTTAAACCATTGAAATGAAAATCTTTTGAAGTGCTTAAAGATAAAGTTAAGTATCATTGATGCTTAAGTTGAAAGTATTCTGAAACTTCATATTGAAATAATTAAGAAATTAAAGGTTTAACGTTAGAATAAAAATGAGTAGAAGAAACTAGGATATGTGAGAAACAACTGATTCTAAGTGCTGAATAAATTTTTTGTATTCTGTAATTCCGTGAATGATGATAGAAATTATTGTAATGTCAACGTACGTATTCTGGTCTCACGTCTGGTAGTTGAATATCATTATAGTAGTAGTGAAAGGAAATATTGAGATTTTAAAAGTCAACCCAAGTAAATTAGGAAAATTCGGAAATTATTATGGGAGAATGTTTGAGGAAAATAGGAAATTTTTTTGATAAGTTTAGGTAGATCGAAGGTAATCAGAGAATAAATAGGAAACTGTTTTATTAGTTATTGTTGATATGTAGTTTTGAAAAGTTGATGAGTAGTTTTGGCCTTGAGATGTTTAAACTAAAAAATTAGATATTGTAGATTAAAGTTGAAACGATGATCAAATCCTTGGGAATTTGTATGAAAATAAGTTGATTGAGATGAGGTTGTCAAGTCCCTTTATCAGTAATGCTTATTTTCGAAAAGGTGAATCATTTTTATTATTGGATATATTTTTTTAGGTGTGATTTTTGCGGTAGGCATGCGTAGTGATAGTGTAAAGATCCGTTGTGTTGATGACGTTTCCTGTAGACTGTGGGGAATTTTTTTGTTTGTTTAGTTGAGACTCAAGATTTAGAGGAGAATACGGGAATGTCCTGCCTGTGTGTGTTGTTGTTGAATTTAGGTAATCGGCGCGAGTGTAGGTCCGTGTCCAGAGAGAACGGAGCACTGCCCGAAAGTTGTCCATGTAACAAATCAAGGAATTTAGCTGTGACTAACCTTGCAAATTTGTACGGTGGAATTGTATAATTTTAGCGAAAGGCACCGAAGATGGTGTGAGCTAAGATTTTTTTTGTATCTAGTAAACGGTCTGGTTCATTCGAGAGTTATGGGGCTCGTCAGTAGAATAACGTAAACCGAAATCTAGAATATTTAGTGAGTCTTCGTAGTGATTGTAAGGAAAGCAATCAGCGTCATGCAGTTTAGGGAAGCCCAGTCAAAAGGTTCGTTAATGTTTGGTAGGAAAGTCAGCCGCAAAAACACAAGTAATAATTGGTAAAAAAGGGTATTATTGAGTTTAAAGTTGCTTAGAAATTTGGTATATGGTAACGGAAATTGAAGGTTTTAGACAATGAATATTTAAGGTGATTAGTTAAGGTATACAATAAAAATAACAGAGAAACTTTTTCGAGTACCTAGGTAATGTTAAAATGGTTATCAGTGAAAGTAGAAATAAATATTGGAACAGTACTAAACGGGTTAAATTAAAATAAAATTAACAGTGAAATTCTTCTAGTTGAATTTGAAATGAAAAGGGAAAAATCTCTTGAGTTAAGCATGAGTTTAAATTATTCTGTAGTTGAGAGTTGAAAGGTTGATTAAAAATTTAATTGGGGATATGAAAGTAGAAATATGTAGGAAAATTCGTGTCAAAAAGGAATTAGAATTTTTGTTGGGAAAATTAAATTGAGGTAATTAACAGTAGTAGGACCCTTTAGAGATAAGTAGTCAAAAAGTATTAATAAATAAAAAAAAATAGGAAAATCTTTAATGAAATGATAAATTTTTTAATGATGAATAATAAAATTGCAATCAAGTTTTCCATGTGAATAAGTTGGGATGCTTTGAGATCTAGTTAAATATGAAGTTTATAGTTGAGGAATAATTATGTGAGGCTCCAGTAAGGTTGAAAATGTCAGTGAACTTGAGAATCAGTAATAGTGTATTAGTAGCCTATGCTTCCAGTGTTTTGAGAAAATGTCACGTACTTTGAGTTTGAGATAAATAACCATGATCGCTGTCGAGTCAATTTATCTAGTTGAAGTTGTAGGCAGTGAGAAAATGACAATACTCTAGTGAGAAGCGAAATACAGAATTATTATTGTCGATAGCCTGGCACTCGATCATAGTTTTGTTTTGACTAGCGTTCTGTGGTAAAGATTTCCTACTGGAATATTATAATGAAAAGTGTTTTTCTCATGATAGTGGAATGCAAAATCGCGCTTGTGTCATATAGCTCTCGAGTTGATCTAATAATGCAGTTTCAACCATTGTTATCTTTGAATCGTAGTCGATGTAGAATAGTATTGCCTTTTGAATTGCTTTATATTGTTAAAAATATATTGCACTCTCAACTCTATAGTAATGATAGTTAGATTTCAATACATTCAGCTGAGTGAAAAAGTTTCATCCTTTACTATTATGATCAAACGTACTTCATATTTTACAACAGCAGAGTAACATAGAACCAATTAAAACTATGATGTCTTTTAAACGTTTTCCCTTGTTAGAGTTTGCCAAGAAAATAACCAGGGACTCAATAAAGTGATCGAAGTATTCAAGATTATTATACTCGGTCCATCTTTAGTACCTACTTAAAAGGTGGACACGTCCATATTGTTTTGTCCTGACTCTTGCCACAGTTTTAAAGACTCTTGCCACAAATCTCAATTAGTTATACATTTTGCTGAATTTCGGAATGATTAAAGGGATTTCTTTTGAAGAGGGCCCGCTTCAAATTGGATCCTACTATCAATCCAGAAATTCGACTCTCCAAATCATACAGAATGCCTCTATGGTAACATATCCTGATTAGATTTCTTTTTGCGTGTTTCACACCGGAAGGAAGGGGAGTGTGCCGGGCACTCTCTTTAATTCAGGCCTTTTCCCAAGTTATAATAGTAAATTTAATACGCAATAGACTAGAGCCATTATTGTAAGTGAGTTAGCGAAATAAATTATTTTCTCACTCTATTATGAACGGCCATGACTTCGAGTTTCCCATGATAGATATTTAAAAATTGTGGCTCCGAGTCGTCGAGGAATGTAGATTATGGAATTATCTCTAAAACTTAGCCTTCGTGGCGCGACATAAAGTGCGATAAGTTGGAAAACAGCAAGCATTGAAATTATAACAAACTACCGATTTTGCAGTTACTATTTGGTCCAAAGGCTCTAGAAGCCACGCGACGATTGGTCAAATTGATTCCATTCGCCCAATAGGAGACCTGTTTCTAAATACAGTAGTGGGGCGATTCCCCAGCCGACAGACCAGATTACGTTCCGGAGGACACTTTGCTAGGAGCACTACGAGAGTAAAGATGTAGTCACTATGTTTCGCCCTTTTTGGGCAGGTTTATAAGTTTATTTCAGTAGTTAATGTAGGAGCTAGTTTTATTTTTTATTAATGTTTAAATTTACTAGTAGTGCCATGTCCTGAAAGGTTTAATTGTGTTTCTTCATCATGTACGAATAATTGTTTCTTCAAATAACCGCTAAGGTACGTAAACTAAGGTTAAAATATAATTTAGGGAAATTAATTAAGTGAAACTTCAATCAAAAGATTTTATCAACAAAGCCTGTTATTTTTCAAGTTAATAATATTGATTGAGAATAATCCTTTTGATTTTATTAGTGATGGAAGATAATTATAATTTTTTTTCTACAGAAGTATAGAAAGTTTTCAGTTACGTTACATTTGAGTTATTGTTTCTGGAGATATATTATCGTAGAGTATTGCTGAAAGTCAGGAAGATAGCCTTTAAATTGGAATGAAACTTTTAAGAATTGTTCATATTGAGTTTATGACATTTTTTAATTTATATTTTTCAGACTCTGTTTTCTTATGTCATTAAGGCTTTTGAATGATTTAGTAAATTTTTTATGATAGAAATCTTAATAGATGAAGAAGAAAGTTTTTCTTCTCCAGGAAATTAATATTAATGAATGTTCAAATTTTAATACAATTTAAATTATTTTCTATGTGTCTACTAATTTTATTTAATTAAAGGTAAAAATTCCACAAGATGAATCTTATAAGGCAAACATTATCTTTCCTTAAAGTGAAATTTTCAATATTTTTTTCTTTTATTGTGTTATAAAGTGTCTTGTTTTATTAGGTGATAAATTCATAATTTCAGTTGATACTAGTTTTTGGACTTGTATTTGTAGGTAAATCAAATCATAAACTCTGGAATGTTCATTTTTAATTAAGGTTCTGAGCAGTTTTGGGCGAATGCCCGTTATTTACACTTGGATTGCGTCCTATAGTTCATAAATAATAAATAAAATAAATGTTGGCTGGCGCACAAGTTGCCAACAATACTAGCCGAGCTACTATATGAAAAATTATATTTGATTTCGCAAACCAACCAAAAATATCATATAAGTTAGCATCATTTCAATTTGAATTATTTGTGAAGAAAGATCCATTAATTCTGATAAAAAGAATCAGTAGTTTAAAGATAAAAATCTATATAAAATGAGGATTCAAAGAATGAAAGAATTAATTAATTGTAATCAATAGATAACTCCTGTTTTAGCTTTTGATGAATTGTAGGAAGAGTTAGAAATTAATGCTGTAATACATTTATTTACAGCGGTTCATGGGTGTCCCCAAACCAACTTCTTGTACTACCACCCCTTTGGTTCCGCAACTTTATGTAAAACCGCTTCAAGACACCCGTTCAGACGACAGGTCTAGGGACGTAAGAGGACGTCGCCGTCAAGCCAAATTCAACCGGTAAAAGCTCACCGCCAAAAACAAGGTACTGTAACCCCGACGATAAAGCAACGTACAAACCAACGAAAGTGCAGTGTAGTGAAACAAAGGTTCATTCGAGAATGTCAATCAAAAGTGGGGATTCAAAATTATTATGAAATGGGTTCTATGGGCTACTATCGACGAAACTTGGGTTCAACGGGTTTTTCTTTCTTGAGTAATTTTATGTTGAAGTTAATTATTTGTTATTTGATGACTGATATTGTTTGGTTTTGTGACGTATTGCTATCTAAACGGGGATAGTAATGCGCCCCCGAATCAGATGAAGAATGTCAACAAAGTAACATGAAATTGTTGTTTCTGTTGTTCGATTTTAGTTGCCAATGTTTATTGAAGCTGTTTGTATTTTTCAATTATTTCAAATTGTAGTGTTTTTCTATAGTATAAACCTATTAAATCAGGCATGGCAAGATTAATTGAAGTTTTCTTGACTCTAGCCCGTTCACCTGCATGAATTAGGTATAGACTCAGGTATTTTCTAGATGTGTCGGCCTATTTCTAAATTCTAATTTTTATTCAAAATTGTCTTCTTTATCATCTTTAAAAAAGTGCAGGCACACTTTCAAGTATTTCAATTATTTTTTAAATATTAGCCTATTAAAAATAGAAAGAAAAATAAAAATCTCAGTACCCTTTTTGAATTATTCAATCACAACATGTTTCGGACATTGATGCCATTTTCAAGACTTGAAACTGGCCTCAATGTCCGAAACAGGTTGTGATTAAATAATTCAAAAAGGGTACTGAGATTTTTATTTTTCTTTCTACTTTTATTACAAGTAGCCCTATAAAGAAAAGAGATAAATTAGCATATTATTCTTCAATATCGAGTACGAGTATTTATTTATGCTACACTGTGAAAACTGATTTCCCAAATATAATTGAAATCTGTTGGTTTGGCTTGAAAATGAGCAATATCAGCACGAAACGGACGTCGCCACATCAAAGAATGTGAGTGTTTTCCTCACTTTAAAGTTTTACAAAATTTGATAGTAATAACTTTAATAATAGTGAAAACAAGATGGATAACCAACAAGGAATTAAAATCTATTTCCACAGATTTTTTAGTATTCCACAATAAATTATGGGTATCATAAGTACATGAAAAACTTGATGTGGATTCAGCTATCTTCTGGTTCAGCCCTAAATGACAGTTAAAATTTTAAAAGTTTTCACTCTCAGATTACTTATTTATTTATAGAATAGAGCAAACAATACAATAGTTGGAAAAGAAAAAACAGGCAATTGTCCTAAACTTCTTCTATTTTCTAATTTTGATTCAAATCCTCATAAAATATATTTCGATCCTTGATATCATGTTTTGAATTTGAAATTGTTGAAAAGTTTTGAATTTGAAATTGTTAAAAAGTTTTGAAATTGAAATTGAAAAATTGAAATATAGCCACCTCTTTATCAGATGAAGCTGTGATAGTGGTAGCCTATTGCAAAATAATATTTTCTAAAAATGTATCTCTTCAGGGATACTTATTGATTTGTTAGTTGAAAAATAAAACCATAGCAGCATTTTAAAAACTTTTATATATAAAATAACATAATAAAAACAACTAGTTCGGAAGCTCAAGCTGCGTTTATAACAAAGCTATTAACAAAATGTTAATAACTTAATCTTTATAGATTCTATTAGATTGAACGGAACTTGACAAACACATATGTTCATCATGTGTATGATAAGTTATGTTCAATCTAATAGAGTCTATAAAGATTAAGTTATTAAGATTTTGTTAATAACTTTGGTGTAATGTTTTAATAATGTTTTTTATTTAATCCGAACAGTTTTAGTTTCTCTATAAGGGAAACTAAGTAAATACGGTATGCAAAGCTCAAGATAATCATGTCTTTGAAACAAATTGAATGGGACTGATAATTTCTATTCAAATTAATGAATGAAAGAAAGCTACAAAATATTGTGGTTGAAAAGGAACATTTCAAAAATACATGAGTTTTTTATTTAATCCGAACAGTTTTAGTAGCTCTATAAAGGGAAAATAAATAGACTATGCAAAGCTCAATATAATAATATATTTGAAACAAATTGAATGGGACTGATTATTTCTATTTAAGCTCAAGATAATCATGGTCTTTAAAACAAATTGAATGGGACTGATAATTTTTATTTAAAATAGTGAATGAGAGAGAACTACAAACTAATAATTGAACTACAAAAGAAGAGAAATCAACATTTATATTCTAATTCATTTGAAATATTTTCCAAATTGCAGGTGAGAAATGGCGAGGCCTAAGAAAGGTTGTAAACACGACCTTCCATCATAGCAATATGGAGAATTATCAGAAAATTCTGAATGACTGTTCGCAAATACTATGTCAAGTGCTCGAGAAAAAATGTGATGGACCAATATTCAATATGGACCCCATCATACATCGATGCATGCTCCAAGTCATTTGCAGTAGATCAACTCTATTATGATATTATTAATTAATTCTATTAAATAGAATAGAATAGAATAGACTGAGTCACTGTTAATGGTGTAGAACCGTCTCATAATGTTATAAAAACACTCATCTATTGTCAAATTCTAGTGTCATTTGTGTGGTCACAAAACCAAGATCCTGTAACAAATAAAACTGTAGAATTTGACAATTAATGTGTGTTTTTATTTCATTTTATAAATTGGATCGAATTGGAGATACTTTTTCCTCGAAATATACAATAATATAACTCACCTGTCAATAATCTTCAACTATACAAAACTAGATTTATGTGATAAATCACAATTTGAAGCAATTTTGGATATTTGTAATGGTGAAGATAATTATTTTGAATATGTTCTTTTCCTGTGAAAATTGAAAATTGAGTTCAACCTTCTTTAACCTCAAAATTGTTCCAGCAACCAGTTTTTTACTTGAATATGTGTAACTCTAGTTCGCCTCCATGGTGTACATTGGGTAACACTAATGGACTATAGTGAGGTCCACGTTATAATGTCAGAGGAAAAAGATAGAAGAACAGCGTTGCCTGTTCTCTGCCTTAATTAATTATATTTATACATTGTCAAAAACAGATTTGGCATCGTTGCGGAGCTAGAAAAAGATAGTACTACCTGCTTTGTCGATTGATAGACAAGGATAGCAACATCAAAGTTTATCAAATACTGTCATTATAACGTGGACCTCACTATAGCAAATGATGGCGGCCAGACAAACTTATATGTTCTCCTGACCAAAAACTACACAACATCTTGAAGAAATTGAAAAAATATAGTGTATTTGTAGACATTTGAGACTCATGAGCTTTACAGGTGTTGTGTATCTGCCATGCGCTAAATAAATAATAACTTCAAAACTACAGTGCTGAGGCAATAGTTCAACTTCCCAAAAGAAATCTGAATTTTAAAAATGAAATGACCAATGAAACTCATGATTTTTAATTTCAGTAATAAATATTGAATGAAAAAGACTAAGAAATTGTCAAAAAACCACTGATTTATTGATAATTAGAAAGACCGGTTTCGGTTATTACACCATTGTCAATCTCTGATAAACTAAAACTGACAATTTCTTAGTCTTTTTTTCAAATATTTACCAGTAACACAATGTCTGAGCTACAACAAAGTTATTATATAGTGTTTCATCATGGAAAGCAATATCAATTATATATTATTATTTAATATTCGTGTCATAATTCTGTGATTGTGATAATGATTATTATCATGATAATTTTTATTTAATTTAAAGTAGGATTATTCTTTATTTAATTCTGTAGTTAAAGGGGTATTGGACTAAGAGATGAAGGGTATAGTAGTGTGTTGAGGTACAGTAGCACATGTAATGAAACTCACATGCAGTATTATCGATTAGTATGAGCAAATAAAATAATCGAATTCGAAAGTTTTTAAATTTTTATCAATATTCAAGAAATTACAAAGAGATGACATGTCTGTGAGACATGTCCTTCATTCTTTCTTTCTTTCTTTTTTATCCGGCGCTACAGCCCTAGGTGAGTCTTGGCCTCCTTCACAGCACGTCTCCATTCTTCTCTGTTCATGGATCTTTCTTTTCATCCTCTCACCCTCATCTTTCTCAGGTCATCATTTGGTCCACCCACCTGTTCCTTGGCCTACCTTTTTTCGTCTGCTATGCAACTTGCTATTGAATACTAGTAGTTTTGTGAACAGTAGACCTCACGCAGTATTCTTATCCATATAAGTACCTGATTGAAACTATAAACCTTATGGAAGAAAATACAGCAATAGACTGGCTTCTCCACACATCTGTGTAATCACTTGTCAGCCTGACAGCCTGACTTGTCAGCTTGACCTGTTGTTATGTTTTCTCAAAAATTAATAAATAATAATTTATCAATTAAAAATGTCTAGAAAAAATCCTAAATAAACATAGAGCTTTCTATCCTATATCGTACCGTGACGTGTCGTCCCGGAATGTGAGTGTGAGCGCTGTTATCAGGTCTGGCTGCAACTGTCTACAACGTTGATGGAAAGATACAATTTTCAAGATGTTCGATGTTCTTGAACGGGTAGTATCATAGTAAACTGTCTACTAACGTTAATGGAAAGATACATTTTCAAGATGTTCGATGTTCTTGAACGGGTAGTATTATAGTCCACTAGACAGCTGATTTATGATGAATAATTCTATAGTCTTATTTTTACTCTAATATTGGCGTATGAAGGAGGCTCCTTTTTCCTTTTATATTATCCTTGAAATGCAAAATTTCCAAAAACCTTGTATATACGTCGACGCGCAATTAAAAAAGGAACATACCTGTCAAATTTCATGAAAATCTATTACCGCGTTTCGCCGTAAATGCGCTACATATAAACATTCAAACATTTAAACATCAAGAGAAATGCCAAACCGTCGCCTTGAATCTTAGACCTCACTTCGCTCGGTCAACTATTTTGGGCATTCTATAGCCTCACTCATCCTCATCACATGCCCCAACCACCATATTCTTTGAGCCTTAACGATTTCCTTCATTCCAAATCACATGACAGGTAAATAATGATCAGATCATCAAATCATAAGAACTGTACCCATTATTTTAAATACATTATTCATTTCAATTTGAAAGGGGAAGAAAAATAAGTCTTCCTCCCCTAGTTTGGTTTATTTATTTATTTATTTGGATACATATATATCGTATTGCTTGAAGTTGAAGGTGCATATATATGTTGTCGATCATGATCTAAATTTGATGATTTGGATACAAAGAACAGATCATTCATTCGTTTTGATAACTCGAGATTATAATATCTCTCCCCCAATTATTTGGTTGTAGGTTACAAAAATAAATTTTCAAAAAAATAATTATTATTGTTGTATTCTTTATTCCACAGAGCTGTTAAACTCACAAATAGTAGATTTGGAAAGATATGGCTCCATTCTGACTTCATATACAAGCTTACGACGGATGGGAAAATGAAACAGGCTGTGTGCAAGAAAATACATGACTTTGGATTAGAAGTAAGCTGTACATTTATATTATATTCTACATATAGTATACTACTTTTCTATGAAGGGTTATGAAATATTATTACGGGTTGCATCGAGGTGTATTTATTTATTTATACATTTATTGTAGAATGAATGAGAACAGAATGCCCAAAATAATATTTAAGGGGAGGCTACATTCCAGAATGAAGAGAGGAAGACCAAAAATGAGGTGTGAGGATGAAGTAAGAGATGATCTCCAAAAAATGGGATGTAGAGGATGAAAACGAATGACAGAGACCCGAGAAGAATGGAGAGCTGTAGTGGAGGCGGCCAAAGCTCATATTGGGCTGTAGTGCTAAAAAAATTTATACATTGATAGATTCACCATCATTTTCAACTATGAATGATTGGGGAAGGAACAACAGGCTTTTAAAGCTCAAAAAAGTTCTTTTTCCATATTGTGATGAATTTTTTAAATAGACCTCATGAGAAGAGAGAAAAATTGTGATTACCTTTTAAAATGAAAGAATTTGCTAAAGGAATAGTTAGCTACCGAGCGATAAAGCTTACTTATCAGTAACTGTATATTAGATAAGAGTACTGTACTGTACTGAACATTTTCTAGAAAATTATTCAATAAAATTATAATTATTCTGCAAATAAAGCACGAATTATTTATGAATTGCTCATTGAATTTGAGGTTACACTTTGTTTACTATCGATCAGATGTTTTTAAAACAGTTCGAACGCAGCTGACTGATTCAAAGTATTGTCAAATGTCATGCTGGCTTCACGCAAGATATAATACCATTTCTAAAAATTATAAAACTATCAATAAAGGACCAAGAATTTCAAATAAAAAAATAAAATGTATGTATTATCGTTGAATTTATTTATTATTTAAGAAATTATATTATATGTCAGGTCTTATTGTAACTAACTAGGTCATAGCATGAACAGCATATTATTGATAAAACGGCAGAAATTAATTATAACAGTCTCAAACATAATAAAATTTGTATAAGAATATTAATTTATTAATGATTCATTCAACTGAACCACATGGTAATTAAATCTCTTTGGCAAGCCTAAGCCAATCATAGTGCATAGAAATAGCACCAAAAAGGTGATCGTTTGAAAGCAACACATGTTAATCTACTATCAGACAACAACCCTGCCTTATCATATACGCTAGCACATGTACATTGTATGAGAGGAACTATGTCTAGAAGATTAAGCAGTTTTAAGAATTACATAAATTGAATTATTATTGTAATTAAAGGAATTATATTCTACTGCCTGCCACTGACGTCACGTCTACGTCACAATCGTTCTACCAATGGCAAATTTTTCATGCAAATTATTACATCGAGATTCTCAGAAGAAAGGTCTAGCCAAGAAGCTTAGAGAAAAAGACAGCACTTCCCCTTTTGAAATCCTCACCGTTCAGATCTCTTTATAGTTACCAAGACCTATTTGTAAAATTTTCGTTCGATTTTATATGTTTTATTTGTGAGCCAATATTTTAGGCCAATCTATTTGTTATTTGTAAATCCGTATTCATCAATCGATAAATTTAAAAGTTTAAAGTAAATTATCCCTTAATTAATTTGGTGAAGGAAATATTAAATTAAAATTCCCCACGTGCTGAAACCGAAGCCTGGATTGCTGCCAATCAAACGATTTTTGATCTAAAGAAGAAAACCACGACCGCCAAGGAATTTCACGTGAGTTATAAGTTTAAAAGGGGCCCCAATCTACGCTTCGAAAATATTTCAGTGCAGAAAGATATAAAATTTTCTTCGTTAAATTATTGGCCACGCTGACAAGCGCTTTTAGTTATTAAGAGCCTAGAATTTATTCAATATTTAACTTATACGAACTGTACCCATTATTTTAAATACATTATTCATTCCAATTTGAAAGGGAAGAAAAATAAGTCTTCCTCCCCTAGTTTGGTTTATTTATTTATTTATTTGGATACATATATATCGTATTGCTTGAAGTTGAAGGTGCATATATTTTATGTTGTCGATCATGATCTAAATTTGATGATTTGGATACAAAGAACAGATCATTCATTCGTTTTGATAACTCTAGATTGTAATATCTCTCCCCCAATTATTTGGTTGTAGGTTACAAAAATAAATTTTCAAAAAAATAATAATTATTGTTGTATTTTTTATTCCACAGAGCTGTTAAACTCACAAATAGTAGATTTGGAAAGATATGGCTCCATTCTGACTTCATATACAAGCTCACGGCGGATGGAAAATTGAAAAAGGCTGTGTGCAAGAAAATACATGACTTTGGATTAGAAGTAAGCTGTACATTTATATTATATTCTACATATTATAGTATACTACTTTTCTATGAAGGGTTATGAGATATATTATTACGGGTTGCATCGAGGTGTATTTATTTATTTATCGTATTTATTTATACATTGATTGTAGAATGAATGAGAACAGAATGCCCAAAATAATATTTAAGGAGAGGCTATACATTCCAGAAGGAAGACCAAGAATGAGATGTGAGGATGAAGTAAGAGATGATCTCCAAAAAATGGGATGTAGAGGATGAAAACGAATGACAGAGAACCGAGAATAATGGAGAGCTGTAGTGGAGGCGGCCAAAGCTCATATTGGGCTGTAGTGCTAAAAAACTTTATACATTGATAGATTCACCATCATTCTCAACCATGATTGGTTGGAGAAGGAAAAACAGGCTTAAAGCCCAGAACTGTTCCTTTTTCCCAAATTCATCACACTTTGAACCGCCATAGATCAAAACGTCAATTACCTACCGTTCTATAAAAAATTCAAATTTCAAGACATTTTTTCAAGCTATAACTCTTAATTTGGCAAGGAGTTTTCTTCAAACAGAACTGAGCTTTTGCACTTTTTGTGATAATATTAAAATAAAAAGTCCATGGTTATCCACTATAACTCACTCCATTTACATTGATTTATTCATTTATCTATTCTTGAGGCACAGATCGGGAGAGAAAAACTAAGAATAACTTGTACTATTTTTCTCCCAAATTTAGACAACATTAAAAGTCCGAAATGAGGTTATGTTTTCTGGATTTCCACAAAATTCCCAGTCCAAGAATATTTATACAAACCATTCTTTTGAATTTAGATGTTCAAAATACCAAAAAATAATAGTCTATACCAGGTAACACTCAGTTATTTTCAATTTATTTCCATTGATTATGTTTCAACTCATTCAATCTATATATTAATTTATTTTCATTGATTTTTTTTGTTCCAGCTAATCAATGAGAGACGAGAGTTTCTGAATAAAACTGAAAATCCAACAAAAGGTAATTTACCTTTCCATATACCGTAATCCTTAAAATATGGTCTCCATTTCATTGCTGGTTGTTCTTGAATAATAATTATATGTTGATATTTGAAAAGATTCACCTCTTATTCCATTAATTATTCTGTATTATAACACAAACATTCGCTATTGGTACTATTTATATCATACCTACTATTGTTATTATAGTACCATACTCACGATTTTCAACTCGGTACTCTTATCTCTGACAAATAAGTCTTATTTTTGACCTTCCAGAAATAGGTTTGAAAATATAAGAATGGTGCCTTGATGTTTGCCGGAGACAATACTTTTACCTAGCTAAAAAATTAATCAATAAAATCACAGATTACCTTACGTAGCATATTAATCGAAATTCTGTTACATTGCTTGAAAAAGAACTATTGAATGGATAATTACCAGTAAAATCGAGAACATACTTTTGAGTGACTCTTATCTTTGCATCAATAGTATGTTTGCCATCTCTCTTTCTTTCTCTTTTCATTCTTTCTCTCTTTCTTTCACCTTTATTCCACTTATTCATCATCTTCTTTTATTGAATATTATATTATAATATAATTTCTTATTTCATCTTTTGTAAGTTCTTAATTACTCATATTGAATTTGTATTAGCAACAGGATTTTCCTTGCGGGTGATTGGTTTTTTATATGTTTGCTGAAAGCTTTTTTATATTTATTCTTGTTAAAGAATCAATAAAGAATTTTTGATTTAATTGTGATTTGAAAATAATAATAACAATGAATTAACAAGTGTATTATCATTCTGTACTACGTTACTTTACTCAAAATTTCTACTGCTAAAATATTCTATTAAATATTGAATATCATAGATCTATACATAGTTATTACAAACTATTCACTTTTCATTTTAGGGCTACTCAAATTATTAAAACACGATAAACGTTTTCAAGTCCCTTTTATTCTATTACAACAACACATATTTTACTGTGCTGTGATGAAATAGAAGGGTACCTACTTGACAAAATTATTATGTTTCAAATTTCTTGCTCATGTAGTCTATAGATTTTTGGACAGAAATTGCACATAAACTTTCAACAGTAAAAGCATAAAATACTAATTTTTTGTCATGTTATCAAAATTTTGGAGAATAATAGTTTTGGGCCAAGCCTGTTGTCCGATTCCAATCATATTCATTATATGATCTGTACTCACAAATGAATAAATAAAAATAAATTGTAAAGCTGTGCTTACACCAAAGTTATTAACAAAATGTTAATAACTCAATCCTTATAGATTCTATTAGATTGAATATAACTTATCATACACATGATGATCATATGTGATTGTCAAGTTCAGTTCAATCTGATAGAATCTATAAGGATTAAGTTATTAACATTTTGTTAATAACTTTGGTGTAAACGCGGCTTTACAATTTATTTTTATTTATTCATTTGTGAGTACAGATCATATAATGAATATGATTGGAATTGAACAACAGGCTTGGCCCAAAACTATTAAATATAAAACTATATAATCGATATAAAAAAATTCCACTATATTCATACTAGATAGGCCTACAGATAATTATATTGTGGAATCTCTCCATGTCAAGAGTCAAGGTAAAATGAAAAAAATATATAAATAGATTCGTGTTTAAATTATAAAATTTTGAACATCTAAATCACATGAGCAATTGACAATATCTTATCATTTCACCTTGATTCAACCATTATTGTATTATTGATTCAATGATACAAAATTATTATGTAAAATAATTTGGGGAGGACCAACAGGCACAGCCCAAAACTGCTCCTCCCTCGAATTTTTATTCATTAAAATATTATAAGTAATTGCTAAATTAAGTAAATTAAATATTAGTATTGCTAGAATGTGGAAGATTTGATGTATTTCAGATGATGAGCATTCGATGTCAAGATTATTCCTGGACCAAATGATGGATTATGCCAAAGCAAGAAATCTATCTGATCTGGAATTGTCAATGGCCATTACAGATGTTATCATTGCAGTGAGTAGAAATTGCAAATAATAATCCTACAAAATATCTCTCTCCATTCAAATAAATAGACAAAAACATTTCAAATAATCATATAAAATAAGACAATAGACTAATATAATAATAACTAGCCGTCAGGATCACTTCGCTAGCCATATCCGTCCAGCCAGGAGGGCTCTGCCCCCTGGACCCCCGACTGGATCGTTCAAAAATGAGATCAGCGGGCTCGCTTCGCTCGCCTGCATTTTTCATTTGAACATGCTTCATTCTAACAGAAAGTCAAAGTACTTCCTGATCTCGAAAATTTGAGAAAACGTAGAAAAACGCAGATAAAAACACCTGTTACTAACAACTAACTAAAAACACCTTATCGGCGTATCTTTGGCGAACAAAATTCTTCCACCTCAGCTGAACCTGTGTACTGAATTTTTTTAAATATATTTCCATCAATTATTGAAAAAGGTGAGAAAACGCAGAAAAGCTGAGAAAAACGTTGGAAAAACGCTGATTTTGGACGTATATTTGATGAAATATTAAAGTCACCTCATCACAAAATTTTTAGACCCTAACTAAACCTCTGTACCAAATTTGAACATTTTATGTCTATTACTTGATGAAAGAACTGAGAAAACGCCATAAAAAACCGCTAATTTTGGGCGTATCTATGGCGTTATTTCAAATTCCTCCTAACACAACATTATTACACCCCAGCTAAACTTCTGTAGTAAATTTGATCATTTTCTGTTCATTTGTTCTCTATCGAGCTGAGAAAGCGCAAAAAACGCTGGAAAAACGCACATCTTGGGCGTATCATTGGCGTTATTTCAAATTCCTTCTAACACAACATTATTACACCCTAGCTTAGCTTCTGTACTAAATTTGAAGAATTTCTGTTCATTTGTTCTCGATAAATCTGAGAAAAAGCAAAAAAACGCTAATTTTGGGCGTATCTTTGCAAATTGTTTATTGCAAAATAAATTAAGTATTTATTGCAAATTCCCTGTAACACAACATTATTAGACCCTAACTGAGCTTCTGTACTAAATTTTTGAACATTTTCTGTTTATTTGTTCTCGATAAAGCTGAGAAAACGCTGAAAAACGCTGGAAAAACGCAGATTTTGACCGTATCTTTAGAAATTTTTCCAAATTAGTGCGCCTCTAAAGGGCCAACTGAACATACCTACCAAATTTGAACGTTTTTGTTCCGGTAGATTTTTAGTTCTGCGAGTGATGGAGTCAGTCAGTCAGTGAGTGAGTGCCATTTCACTTTATATATATATATATATATATATATATATATATATTATATATATATATATAGAAGAAGAAGAAGAAGAAGAAGAAGAAGATAATAATAATAATTCATGAACCATAATAATAATTTCTGTGGATGTTGAACGATATATCCAGATGAGTCTATTAATAAACTCAGGAGCATTACTTATTATTTTCGAAACATTGACCATTGATTAATCTTATAAATGTTTATCCCTAACAATTTCGTTATATACTAGACAAAATTGTTTCTTCACAAAATTGTTTCTAGACAAAATCATCAATTTGGTTGTTTGATATTAGGCCTAGATACTAAAGTGATATGTATAACTAGCCTATTATTAACTGTTGAATAAATTAGAATTGGAACCGTTTTGGGCTTATAAGCCTGTGGTACTTTTCTGTAAGTTGTGTAATTCTGAATGATTAAATAAATAAATAAAATCCCAATCAGAACAAATGCATTTTTTTCATATTATCTTCACTTTGTTGATATCTGTTGTAGAATTCCGTTCATTGCTGCAGTTTTCTGCTTGGATTCAGATACAATATTGAAATGGGATGGCTCTATAGTGAGGTCCACGTTACAATGGCAGTATTTGATTAGAATTGGTGTTGCTATCCTTGTCTAACATTCGACAAAGCAGATGTCGCTATCCTTTTTCAACTCCACAACGTTGCCAGATCTTTCTAGCAATGTAGAAATATAATTAATTCACAAAATATTACATCTTATGGGAATTTATTAGTTAATCATTGAAAAATATATTGAAATAAAAATATTAAAAAATTGTCAAAAAGCCCTGATAAGTTTATCAGAGATTGACAATGGTGTAATAGCCGAAACCGGTCTTTCTAAGTATCAATAAATCTGTGGTTTTTGACAATTTCTTAGTATTTTTATTTTATTTGAATAATTACCACAATATCAACTTCTAAACTAGTACACAAAAAGTGAGAAAAGAAAAATATAATTTTTTGACGAATAAAATATACTTGCATGCATCATTGCATCTTCCTGTTTTCCTATATAGTACTATATTACCTATATTTTCTTGGAAAATCGAAAAACTTCACATATCAAAGCAACTTCGTGTTTTTTTTTTCTTAATTACTAAACCATCATTTCTCACATCTATCATAGAGAATATATGGCATAAAAAGATATCCCATGTTAAAGGACGTTCATGTTCCAAAATTAAATCCTATTTTTTTCAACTTAAGTCGGCTACTGTATAATATTTTGTATGCTACTGTTTTGTTGAGGTGGAGTGTAAGAACGGCACAGTATAAGAGACTACCAGCGTCACACGTTATAATGACAGTAGACTGGTCCACGTTTTGATGGCAGTGTTTAATTAGCAAGGTATTGCTTCCTTGTCTATCATTCAACAAAACGGATAGCGCTATCTTTTTCTTGCTTTGCTCTGTTGCCAGATCGTCCTTTAACAATGTAGAATTGATAGTAAATTAACTAAATATTTCATCTTAATTATGTAAATTCATTATGGAATTATTCAAAACTATAATTTCTTGTTTAATAAAATATAATTGATTATTTTAAACGAGAATGAGCAGTTAGTATTACATCGTCTTTTAACAATGTGTAATTATTAATTAATTAACAAAATATTTCATCTTAATTATGTAAATTCATTATGAAATTATTCAAAACTATAATTTCTTGCTTGATAAAATATAATTGATTATTTTAAACGAGAATGAACAGTTAATATTACATCAATAAACCTGTATCAGCTACCGTCTATAGAAGGCATTGACGAGACAGCGGTTCGGCAACGCGTTGTTCTGCTATCTTTCTCCACTGCCATTATAACGTGGACCTCACTATAGTGGATACAGGTTTTGGTGTCTTGGGAGACTACTAAAAATAAAACTCGAACAACAATCTGAATTAGAAACATAGTTTATTAATATTTAATTATAAAAAGTTAGTAGCAGTAGCTAACTATCGGCTTGAGTTAACAGTGAAATTTGGGACATAAACGCCTTCTATACCATGGGATATCTTCTTATGCTATCTTTTCTCTCTCTATGCTAATATCTTCTATTTTGAATGAAAAAGACTAAGAAATTGTCAAAAAACCACTGATTTATTGATAATTAGAAAGACCGATTTCGGTTATTACACCATTGTCAATCTCTGATAAACTCTTCTATTTTCTATTCTCAACTTAATCGCGACTTTTTGTTATAAAGGGTTCGGATACGGTGGCATGTGCCATCCCCTATATGATTATGATGCTGGCCCTGCATCAGGACATCCAAGATAAGGTTTATGAAGAAATTCACGGAATATTTGGAGATTCGAATCGAGCCGTGGAGCAGAAAGACATGACTGAGATGGTGGTCATGGAGCGAGTTTTCAAGGAAGTCCTGAGGCACTGCTGTCCGCCCCATCTTGCTAGGAGAGTCGACAAGACTATAATATTGCGTGAGTTTTGATATTTTCACAAAATTCAATAGAGATATCGCAGAAATTGAATAAAAATATTCATAATTTTTCATATATAGAGTGACACAGATTTACGGTAACTTTTAAAAACGCCATAAAACATCAGTGGGAAGAGCAAAAATGATTTTATTCAAACTAATGTAAAGTTCAAGACTAGTCATTTGAGAATTATATCAATAACATCTATCACTTTTTGACAATTCAAGATGGCTTCCTCCTGCACGAATACACTCTTGAAATCTGTGTTGAGATTCCTGCAACATTTCAGCTGGGATATTTTTAATTGTCTGTTATAATTCAACCACAGTTATTGGTCAAGTTGTGGAAACGTTTGATTTGAGATAGCTCCACAAACAGAAAATCGCAGGTGGACAGATCATGGGACCAGGAAACGCAGATGTTGCAGCGATCAATGAGGAATCGTCAACACAGATTTAAAGAGTGTATTCGTTCAGGAGGAAGCCATCTTAAATAAGTAATTGTCAAAAAGAGATAGATGTTATTAATAATTCTCAATTATGGCAAGTCTTGAACTTTACATTAGTTTGAATAAAATGATTTTTGCCCTTCCCACTAATGTTTTATGGCGTTTTCAAAAGTTCCCATTGTTCTGTGTCACTCTTTATTATTTCATGTATTTGATAAATTTGATTATTTTACATATTTTATGAATGACAATATTTATAATTTTTGGATAGTAGCTCTCATCGAATTTACATCTTGCTGTTAACCCTGTTGTGGATATTTGCTGTAACAGAATTTAACGTTTTCAATGATAATTATGAAAATATTCTTTACTAGCAGGTAACCCGTGCTCCGCAAGGATCCATTTTAGAACTTGACAAACTGAAAACTTGAAGAATTGAAAATTGGCCTATCCTCGGTCAATTAAGAATCTATATGCAAAATATCAAGTTAATCAGTCCAATAGTTCAGACGTGATGATGCGTCAAACATAATTTTCCTATCCCGTACGTGTAGGGTATATGAAGCCAGTTCTTTCCTTTATTATAGTATAGATTAGTATAGGCGAAGCTGGGACTTTAAAGTTCTCTCTAACTCAACTAAAAGTTATTTGAAAACTAAAGTTGGTAATTTGAATCATTCTCAGAAATTGATATTTTCAGATTTTTTAATATTATTAAATCAATAATACCAATATCCTCAAAATTTCACGAATTTCTCTTACCGATTTTGGAATGATCTGTCCCAAAAATAAAAAGTTTAGTCACTCATATCTCTAAAAGTAATCAGAAAAACATTTCCCGAGAAAACATTTTTCTTTTAATAGCTTAATAGTAAACAAATCGAAAAACTTTGAAAAATATCACCACTAAAAAGTTTTTCTTTACTGTAGCCTTTGCACAGCCTTAAGTATAATTAAGTATACTTGAGTATAATTAAGTATACTTAAGTATAATTGAGTATACTCAGGCGATATAAAACTTTCGTCAGGGACCCCCCACCAATAAAAGCCAATACGGATATTTGATACATAATATTCTAATTTTCACAAAACTGTAACCTTTTCCAGTCTTCTGTCAAATATTTCCTTTGGCTATTTCCTTTTTTTAGTATAAAATCTATTCAAATTTAACTGGAGTTATTCTGATGTTTCCACAGGAGATGTACCCATTCCAGTAGGATCCACACTCTTAATAATGTTGTACAAGCTTCACAGAGACCCACAGCACTGGTCCCACCCTGACGCATTCTATCCTGATCACTTTCTGCCCGAGAACGTTGAAAAGAGACAGAAGTATACATTCCTTCCATTTACTTCAGGACAGCGAGCATGTCCAGGTGAATATAATTAATTTGTTTATTCAATTACTAAAATATGGATTTTTTAATCAATAGTAATAGTAATTATTGTCATCATATATTATGAAACCACTTGCTACCACTGTGATTACTATAGTTGGCCAAACGAAAATGGGTCCCTCAAGGTCAAAGCTTGCTCTTGACACCACCACCCGTCTCTACCAACACTGTTGCCACTTTGTACTAAGGGTGTCTAGTAAGAGAGAAAGTGAATGTGAGTGTGAGAGAGGGTGTGATAGTGAAGTATTGTTATTGTGGGGAGTATTGTTTGTCTTCTCTGTCCAAAGCCTGGATGAAGTGTGATGGGAATCAAATGAGAATTCATGCAAATTGAAAAATGCAGAGAGAAGTGGGCACTACAAGAATTTTGACTAAAATAAATAAAATTACATCACTCCACTTCCAATTGATTATTATAAAAGTCTTCAAGTAACCTTTATGAAGTAATAGCTCAGTCTATAAATAGTTGCATTTATAAAGAAAAATCTAATCATCATTATAAAATTGTATTTCTTGATGTCATGACTCAAGAAAGAGTTATACATTACATAACAATATTCTTTCCTTCATTTCATGATGTTGAAGAATATAGCGGATGATGGGAGGAGGTAACGGGGGATGTTATTGTTCTAACTTCAAAGAATGACACAATAGAACTTTTGAACCTGACGTGCTCAAAAGAATTTGTGACAGGTAGTGACGGAAAAGAGGAAGAGGAGGATGAGAAGGAAAGAGTGATGTTCAGGGTGTAGAAATATAGTCAATGTATATAGACTGGTCGAGTGAGGGGTGGCCACCAGTGGCAACATTGCAGTGGCCTTGAGAGACCAATTTTCGCTTGGTCAACTATAGTAGTTCTGTGAACAGTAGACCTCACGCAGTATTCTCATCCACAAGTACCTGATTGAAACTATAGACCTTATGGAAATACAGCAATAGACTGGCTCCTCCACACATCTGTGTAATCACTTGTCAGCTGATTTATGATGAATAATTCTATAGTCTGATTTTTACTCTAATATTGGCGTATGAAGGAGGCTCCTTTTTCCTTTTATATTATCCTTGAAATGCAAAATTTCCAAAAACCTTGTATATACGTCGACGCGCAATTAAAAAAAACATACCTGTCAAATTTCATGAAAATCTATAACCGCGTTTCGCCGTAAATGCGCAACATATAAACATTTAAACATTAAGAGAAATGCCAGACCGTCGACTTGAATCTTAGACCTCACTTCGCTCGGTCAATTATATTATTCTCTGATACAACTCTGATTGTCTGATTCTTTTTTTGAATTAAATTTGTGAAAATGGACCAAATGTTTATAGAAGTGGAAGCATGAACCTTATTCTCTGATTTCGGAACTTCTTTATTGTTTCATAAGTTTATATAGCATGAACGATTTACAAAATATGATATTCATTCAGAACAATAAGCCAAATGGAATAACCTGCTTGGGAAACTAAATAAATAAATTTAAAACAAAATAATGGGTTAAAAAACATCAACTTCGGACTTTTTTTATGTTATCTAAATTTGGAAGAGGCGAATAGTACAAAGGGTATAATTCGTTTTTCTCTCCCGATCTGTGCTTCAATGTAATATAGAATAAAAAATATATAATTAATCATATTCTATTTTAATTCTTTGAAGTTAATTCAACTTCTGAATGATTTAGTCAAGTATAATTCTGAATGATCAAGTAAAAAAATAAATTTTCTAGTATTTCTTCTCAGAACCCTGGGATTGTAAAGGAGGTAGCCTACGTTATTCTCGAAACTGAGATATATTTTAAACGAAAATCCAATGTAGTATAGTGAGTAGCCTAAATATAATATTTGCTAAGGATGACATCAATTTTGAAATAAATCCGTTTTTGAACTATTAGTCTAATATATAGTCGTCATAATAGATCAAAAACGGATTATTAACTCGCAGTTCGCCATGGATAGCAAAATAGATGAGTATTTGAAATAAAATTGTCAATTAAATAAAAATACTAAGAAATATTTTATTGTCAAAAGCCACAGATTTATTGATATGGTACTTAGATAGACAGGATTCGGTTGTTACACCATTGTCAATCTCTGATAAACTTAAAAGAAAATTGACAATGATCATTTTTCCATTGATACCATCAATGTTACTGATCAATGAAAAATGTGTGCTATTATCATACTCACTTTTTTAGGGATAGTTTAATTATTGGAACACAATACACTACACAAAAAACACAATAAATTTTAGCAAGTGCCCTAAAAGGGTGATTGATGAATTATTATATTGTGTTCCAGCTATTACCATATATAAACCAATATACGTATATTAACATACTAGCATATATTAATTTCCTCAAACCCATCATGAATACATTTCTACTACTACCATACCAAATATCTATCAAAATACACTATCCAGTGTATTGAATATTTTATATTCAATATAATTTGACACTGTTCAGATGTATTTTGTGCATTTTGATGAATAAAGAAATTTTCAATTCAATTCAATTCAATTCAATATGTAATCCAATTATTTCTAATCAAATACAATATCGGGGCACCGAGCTTCGCTTGTTATTTTTATTTATTGATAAACAGAACGCAATTCTCTGAAATGATCGTGTTTTATTATCTATGTATCGTGTATGATCGTGATATATTTTACAGCTGGCTGTACGTCAGCTTATGAATTTCGGGGATGCGATATTTTGATTTTCCACAGAATCACTCGCTCACTTTTTACTATCCACAGGCGACGAAAGTCTCAGCTGTTTCAGCCAAGGATGACTAATCCTTTTAATGTCGTTCAGCGAGTTTTCCCAAGGATGAGACCTAGTGCAATCGAATTTTTATATCATAAACCTACTATGTTCCAAATTTCGTGAAAATCGTTAGAGTCGTTTTCGAGATCCGTTGAACATAAGTAACCAGCAGATATAAAAATAACCAAATAACCGGATATAAAAATATAAACAGATATACAGAAATTGCTCGCTTAATATAATAGGATTAGCAGTTCCTCAAGTTCTATATATGTATTTTAGTTTAGTGCAGTAGCTTATATTCATTTTTTGTAAAGCTATTACGGTATGTATTTTGTTTTTGGCAAATAAATAGGCTAAATAAATAAAAATTATGCTGTATTATTCTTTTTCAGGTAAAAAATTCAGCTTTATTGTGGTAAAAACATTGATGACCACTCTGCTCAGGAAATATAAGATAACCACTACCGTACAGCCTTCAGAAATAAAACACATAATTGGGTTCATGCTTGAGATATCAGACGGCTGTAATGTTCAGCTAACACCTAGATAATAATCTATTATTGCACTTCAAACAAATCAGTTTTATTTCGCCAAAACAATAAAAAAATATAAATCAAATTTTGTATGGTATTGTAAGTATAAATCAAATTATATACAATGAATCCAGAACAAAAAAAATACAATTAATTCCACTTATTTGCTTTTTATAATCTTGTAGGGTTTTCAGTTTTTATTTAATAACTTCAGGCTATTACTTGAATTGAGAATCTGTTTGAGAAAATATTCTTGAGGGTTGTGTCTATTTCATTTTGATTTGAAAATTATAATTTTTAAAACATAGTATACTGCATTGATTGTGAATATATCTTTCTCTTTTCTGATACTCCTGTATGCGGACAGCTATGGTGAAAGTGATATCTTCGAGCTCAAAATTTGAGTGATTTTATTCTATATTTTGTGAGTATTTAATGTTTGTTTTATGTTTTTACGGAAGTTTTATTATTAATCTATCTAAATTTAAAATTCTTTGCTTTAGTTCTGATTTATAGTTTTAGATTGAAGATTTGGTGTTGAAATTGAAGTGGACATAACCTACATAATATTTGGACGATTTGAGACATAATTAGGAAATAGAAGAAGTTTTGGGCAATAGCCTGTTTTTTTTCAATGACTATCGTATTGTTTGCTCTATTGAAAAAATAAATGATAAAATAAATAATTTCTCGTAAAATTGTTTGCATACAGAATTATTTTAAAGATTTATTGGTGCATTGGCATGTTCTATATGTTTATATACAGTTTTTCTTTCTTATTATTAGATATATATTGTTTTGTATAATCATTCAATGGACAGCCACTTTGCTTTTTTTCATTTTGCTCATCTGTTACACTAATTTTCTTTACTTTTGCTATACTCTGATAATTTTTAAGTTTATTTCAATAGAGGCTGTTTATATTTTGAAATAGGTACTGTACGATATAGACATTTTATTTTTACTTTTACTTCTATTGCCAACATATTATTTCATTTCTACATTTTCTGTGATTATTGTTTGTGCTTTCTTTTGCGAGAATTATTATTATGAAGTTATTATTATTAAGAATACTGGATTGAATAAAATCTCTATTACTGTGTCAAAACAAAAGTACCACAAAATAAAACTAATTAATACTTTGTGGAATAGTTGTATTTGTACATTTTAATAATAATAAAGTAACAAAGAGTAATGCTTGAAGAAGCATTCTTCACTTGTCTTTTACTGAATTATGGATGAGAGTTTTAATTGATGAATAATAGTGATTATAAATAATAGTTCATTATTGATAGTTTTAATTGTAAATCTCCTTATTCACGACTAGCTGTAATGTATCAGAATTTTTCACTTGATGTTAATTGTGGATAAAAAAGATTTTACTTGACTTGAACGAATGTTGTATATTGTTTACTGTCAACCCTCCCAGATTATCTTGATTTTCATCTATGCAATTTATTAGGCTACACCAGAGAATTGCATTATTTCCATATTTTTTTTATACGGCACTTACATAGGTAGGCTACTTTTTGTGACCATAAAGTTATAGATATATATGAGCTTAAGAGACAGTTATTATCTAGGACCTTTATTGTGTTTCACTAGCCCTCTGAGAAAAGTGAGTGTTTATAATATAGGCTTAAAAAATTTATGCTCTATAGTGAGGTACATATGTTGTAATAACAGTGTTTGATTAGCAATGGTATTGCTATCCTTGTCTATCATTCAACAAAGCGGATAGCGCTATCTCCTCCTCGCTTTGCTCTGTTGCCAGATCGCCTTTTAACAATGTAGAATTAACAATAATTAACAAAATATTTCATCTTAATTATGAATATTCATTACCGTATGAAATAATTGAAAATATAATTTCTTGTCTAATAAAATATAATCGATTATTTAAAACGAGAATGAACAGTTAATATTACATCAATTAACCTGTATCAGCTACCGTCTATAGAAGGCATTGGCGAGGATCAGCAACGTTGTTCTCCTATCTTTCTTCACTGCCTTTATAACGTGGACCTCGCTATAGATATGTGAGATATTATGGAAAAGTCCTAAAACAGGACTTCTTTTCAGCATTCAATATGATGTAATCGTAATTTGTCATCAAGATAATGTTTTTCTATGTTCATTTTCAATATTTTTCATAGATTTGCATTGCTCTTTTTTCTATATTAATTAATTTATAAATAGAACCAATAAACACTCTAACAAGGCGACTAGATTTCAACTCAAAAATACACTAAAGAAAAACTATTATTAAAAATCGAATTATCTCATCTATTGTGAACCATAATTTTTCTTCTACATTATTTTATCAACGATATTATAGTTTTCTTACTATCAAATCTTCGCGTGAAACAAACATAGCCGATCCGATTTTCAAGGACAACCTTTTTCTGAATAAAACAGGAAAACTGAGTAATAAAAATTTCCAAAAAGCCCGCCAATAGACAAGAGGATCTACTCCTATTTTTATTGTGGAATACATTATATATTATTTTTCTCACCGGCCGCCATCTTGAGTACCTAGATACATGTAGAGGATCACTGAGCATCCATTCAATGTTGATTATGAATGGTGTTGATGGCATGACAAGTTTTTGTCGAATTGTTGATTTACAATAGAAGCGTGCAGACTCGCTTCACGTGCCAGCATTGAGACGGTTTGTTGATCTTTCTAGATTGAGAAAAAATCTAGTTTTTCAGGTTTTTCAATTAAGTCGGGCAAGTATTGCCAAATAATGCATTAGATGAATGGTGGATAGATTAGCGTAACTGTCTTGTTTTTAAAGGTGACGTATTGATTGTTTGAAAAGTAATTGATCAACCTGGATCAAAAAAAATTCAATTAATTGGACAGAATTGTACGTGATGAGTGGTGATTGCAATGTGTAGACGAGCTTCTTATTGAAATTCACAACGGATTCACAAAAATAATTATTGGAAGAATAATTAATAAATTATCTCAATACAAATCACCGACTCAAATTATTTTCATTCCCATACTCACAAATATATTCACCATTTTTGTACCGTAGAATGGGGTGAATAGGGACAGTTTTTCACACTTTTTTTCTCATAACTTACACAAAAATTATTTTATTCTGTGTGTGATCCACTTATGGCGTTCACTATCTTGGTATAGGTATCTTTTGGATTAAACAATTTTTTGCACTTTTTTTTTTGCACATTTTTTTTTTTTGCACAAGTTTTTCACACTTTTTTTCTCATAACTTACACAAAAATTATTTTATTCTGTATGTGATCTACTTATGGCGTTCACTATCTTGGTATAGGTATCTTTTGGATTAAACAATTTTTTTGCACTTTTTTTTTGCACAAGTTTTTCACACTTTTTTTCTCATAACTTACACAAAAATTATTTTATTCTGTGTGTGATCCACTTATGGCGTTCACTATCTTGGTATAGGTATCTTTTGGATTAAACAATTTTTTTGCATCCACCCACTTTCTCATTATATTTTTTTTTTTATTGCTGTCCCTATTCACCCCAATGGTGGGGTCAATGGGGACGCAAGTGTGTATAGCATGCACGTTTTTTTTTCCTCCACCTACTGTCTAAACCCTAAAGTACTTACTTTACTCCCTGAAACATAATACTAAAGTATCACTTTTTCGCTCTCGGTAGTAAAAAACTGAAAAACTCCCTAGGGAGTAAAAGTGACTCCATTTAAATAACATGGGAAGCATATCTATTTTGAAAACTTACATGGTAATAGGTTAGAAGGTCTAAGCTCAGATGAGAAAGCATAATAGAGGTGTCTGTCATTGAGTCAACTGAATTCAATACCACAACCAGAAATTTGATCAACTCATGAAATATATGTTTGTATGATAATTATTATATTCCTAATATTAGTGGAAGATAAAAATTTATACAATTTTTAAAATATTTTATTCTATTCAAAATACCAGCCAACAAATATTTTGATCTGCAATTCAAATCTGAACCGCGTGATCTGGAGTCAGCCATTTTTGGTAGCTGCCCAGCTGATATAATTGTTACAACTTTTGCCGATAGATAGCGCAATCGGCAGTGCCAATCAGACGACCTTATTCTAGGTTTTAGATTTAGGTTATGTTGTTAGGAATCATTGTCACCAATACGTAAGTTATTGGAATGATTTTATTTGCAGTTTCTATAAAAAAATGTAGATGGAGGAAAAATGTTGTGTACATCACGAGCGGAAAATACTTTTTCTCCCTCAGGAAAATTGCTGCCCTCGGCTTCGCCTCGGGCTTCAAACTTTTTCCCACAGGGAGAAAAAGTCGTACTTTTCACTCTAGATCTACAAATAACTATTTCAGACCTATTATGGGGTGGATAGGGACACAAAGGACCTTATTAAAAATAGAATTAAATATATTTGATAAAAATTAACTAAGAAAATACATTTGAAGTTAAAAAATATTCGATAAAAAATGAAATCCATAATTAAGTCATTAGAAGCTACAGAGTTCAATATTGTATCAGCTCTTCATTGAAAAAATATCTTCCTCTCTTACTAGAGATCTTTCAGAATTTTTAAAACTTTCTCCTCATTGAATTCGCAAACATCTGGAAAAATATAAACATTTTGCATTTTCACGGAATTTTTTTGTCGAAGGAATGATCCCATGAACTTATCACCTGAAACTTTTTCTTCAACCTTCCCAATAAATACTTTCACCCCTGTGTCATATTGGAATTTAACTCGCACCCAATTTCCTTCTCCTCCTCAACAACGTTGACTACTTCAAGATAAGTCTTTAAACTTCTATAAAACCAGCAAACACCAGTTTTAGACAGTGTCCCTATTCACCCCACCTCAACATCCAAATGGTCAAGATTAAAACAAAAATCTAGAATAAATTAAATTCCAGTTAAAGCTTACATATTTAATGTGTTATTACTTATTAAAATCAGTAGAATTCATACTTTAAGCTTGTGACTACAAACAGTTCAAATGTCCAGACAAAACTTTTCAGTTTACGTTTTTATCTGTTCAAAGAAGCAACCAGAAGCACAGCTGCCGACAGCATAGAAATCAAGTTGAATAGATGATTTTCATAGTAATGTGAACAGAAAAATCCCCTCTATCAGAATAAATTAGGTAGAGCTATAAACATTTGATAAGAAAGAAGTTATTGAAAAATTTTCAATTTTCCCACTTTTTGTCCCTATTCACCCCTGCGTCCCTATTCACCCCGTTTTACGGTACTGTATATTTTTCCATTTTTCCATGTGCCGGTATTCTTATTTTGTTTTCCCCTCCACTACTTTCCTACTCCATTCCTTCATGCAAAGAGGAATGCCGGCCGGGTTGGTCTATTGGTCAGGAGCGTTACTAACTTTAGTCTGTTAGCACCGTCTGTTTCGTGGGTTCGAAACCCGCCGGTGGCATGGACGTTTGATCACTCACGAACTTTTCATTACCCACGCACAAGCAGAAACTTCATGTGGGCATCATCCGCAAAAAAAGAAAAAAAAAACGTTTTCTGAGTCAGGAGGGATCAAAAAAGGTACCTTGGTAAGATTTTCGTTTTACTTGGAAACCATAGAAACACTATCTTTTCAGGAAAATGGATCCCTTTAAGATTACCTACATACATTGGCGTAATGACTAGAAATTGTTGAACCACAGATTTAAATTTCTTGTCTTTTCATCAAGTAGAAATATTTCTAGTCAGTTAGCTTCTAGTTATCAGTAGGAACTCGCTACACTCGTTCAAAAATAACAAATCAGCTGTCAGCTGAATGCATGAAACTGATAACTCAAATGAAACTTGAATAGATATTTCTCTCGATTTTCCACTGCTTTCAATAGAACAGATGATAAAATATCAGTGGCAATTCAAGAGAGTTCTCCAGCCGGAGGGGCTCACTAGTACTATACATAATAATTCTTTACTGTACTTCTTTTCACTAACATAATATATATGATAGTTTTTTCCTTACATTATTTTTTTCTCAAAGAATTTGATCTCTCTATATCGTATTTTTTGTAGATGCTCTTGATTGGGGATAATTTTTGGGATTTTCCCTTGTTCTCCCAAATTGTTATAAACTAATAGTTCTGTGAACAGTAGACCTCACGCAGTATTCTCATCCACAAGTACCTGATTGGAACTCTAGACCTTATGGAAATGCAGCAATAGACTGGCTTCTCCACACATCTGTGTAATCACTTGTCAGCTGATTTATGAAGAATAATTCTATAGTCTGATCTTTACGGTAATATTGGCGTATGAAGGAGGCCCCTTTTTCCTTTTATATTATTCTTGAAATGCAAAATTTCCGAAAACCTTGTATATACGTCGACGCGCATTTAAAAAAGGAACATACCTGTCAAATTTCATGAAAATCTATTACCGCGTTTCGCCGTAAATGCGCAACATATAAACATATAAAAATTCAAACATTTAAACATTAAGAGAAAATGCCAAACCGTCGACTTGAATCTTAGACCTCACTCCGCTCGGTCAATAAATAGATCAATGATAGATGAATAAATAATATGATACCATTACATAAGCGTTCTATTAACCATTTTAAAATACATTTTTAAACAATAAAATCACTTCTCCCTTTCATTGTACCCGCTTCCATGAAAATACTTTCCCTCCCACCCTATAAAACCTCCCTCTCTCTCCCTCTGAACCACTAGCGTACTACTTATCAATACTCAGTATTCTTCCCACCCTTCCCAGAAAATACTTTCCCTTAGAGAAAAGATAGCATGAGAAGATATCCCATGGTTTGAAATATCTTTTCTTTATACTCCCACCCTCTCTCTCCCTCTGGGCCATCAAGAGTAGTCCACCACTACTCAGTACCCTTTCCACCACACACAAACATTGCGTCACACCACAGCCACACGCACGCACGCACGCACAAGCGTGCGCGAGCGCTCACCACAACCGTGGCAAGTGAATGAACCTGCTTCGGTCGGTCCTCAGTCAGTCTGCATCTTCCAGTAACACTGCAAGACCCGTCGCAGACTCAACAGTGAAAGCGGTACAGTGTCTCACTTTAGTCCACTCTAACATGCTCCTACCGCCGAGAAAATAATTATTATTATATAAAATATAGTAATCGATCGGTGAAGATTGTAGTTAGAGTCCTACTTCCGAGATAATAATTACATAAAATATTGTAATCGGTCAGTGTAGATTGTCCCAGTTTTTCGACAGTTCTTATCAGTTTTGAAACGAGATATTATCAACGACTGTTCACAATTTTATTGGTTTTTTGAAAGTTTTAGAACGGGATATCTTCGGCTGTACTCGACTTTGTTGTCATTGAGAGACGTGGTATTTTGTCTATTCATTTTCTGAACATTATCTGTGATTGTTTCATATAAAGTATTCTAATCCTTTCAGTGGAGATTCTAATTGGGGGCCCGGTTTTTTGACAGTTTTAGAACGGGATATCATCGACTATACTCAAATTTGTTGTTATTAAGAGACGTGGTTCGAGTTTTGTCTATTTAATTTCTGAACATTATTTGTAATTGTTTATTAAGAGACGTGGTTTAAGTTTTGTCTATTTAATTTCTGAACATTATTTGTAATTGTTTTATATAAAGTATTGTATTCGTTCACTATAGACTCTAGTTGGGAACCCGGTCTTTTGACAGTTCTTATCAGCTTTAGAACGGGATTATCATCGACTGTAGGCTACTCAACGTTATTGTCATTCAGAGACGTGATACAATTTTTGTATATTTATATTTTGAACAGTATTATTCATAATAATTGTTGATTGGGTCCGTGATATTTGTTTAACCCACTTTTCAACATTTTATTATAGTATCTATGATTTAGACTGTGACATCTGTTGTATTTTTTACTTTTGAGGAGAGTTTCTGGAAGTAAAGTTGTAATTATTTGAGAACAATAATATTAATCACGTGATAACTGTTGTGGGCTTATCAGTGTGGTGGATTAAACGAAGCTGACGGTGAGTAATGATACAATTTTTTATCTTATAAATTTTTTTTTGGATTGTTTGTGATATTTCATTTGGATTATTAGACATCAGTTTTTGGTGGAGGCGGTGGACAGTATTTTGTTATTGATCCACACATATTTTGAAACTATGTATTCACTGATATTATCTCCGATATCACCTCAAAATTTGTCAATAATATTTTCTTGTTAGGTACATTATGTTTTCAGCACCCCTATCCTTCACAATTTCTGCTGTTAATCTTGTTATCATTCACTGATAACATCATTATTTTGATCCTCATCTCACCTTCTTCTTCATCTTCTTCTTCTTCTTTTTCTTCTTCATCATCATCATCATCATCATCATCATCATCATCATCATCATCATCATCATCATCATCATCATCACCATCATCATCATCATCTTCTTCTTCTTATCCTTCTTATTCTTCTTTTCTTCTTTTCTTCTTCTTCTTCTTCTTCTTCTTCTTTTCTTCTCCTCCTTCCTCCTCCTCCTTCTTCTTCTTCTTCTTCTTCTTCTTTCTCCTCTCCTTCTTCTTCTTCGTCTTCTTCTCTTCTCTTCTTCTTCTTCTTCTTCTTCTTCTTCTTCTTCTTTTCTTCTCCTCCTCCTTTCTCCTCTTCTTCTTCTTCTTCTTCTCTTCTTCTTCTTCTTCTCTTCTTCTTCTTATTCTTCTTCTCTTCTTCGTCGCTTCTTCTTCTTCTTCTTCTTCTTCTCTTCTTCTTCTTCTTATTATTCTTTTCTTCTTCTCTCTCTTCTCTTCTTCTTCTTCTTCTTCTTCTTCTCCTTTTTCTTCTTTGTTCTTCCACTCTTCCTTCACCCTTATCGTGGTATTTGGGTTCATTTCTAAACTTCTCTCCTTCCTCTTTCTACACTTATCTCACAGGTGAATTTCCTCATTCTGGTTTCTTGTAATATTCTCTTAGAATTCTGCGTTCTTTTACCTGATTGGCACATTCCTTCTTACAGCTGATCTCTCACCTCTACTTCTCTCTTAGCTTATCTCTCTCTGTCAATCAATTCAAGAGTGCTGGATTCATTATCATCTCTACTCAGTCTAGAATTTCCCATTTATGTCTTGCTCATGTCATAGAATAAACAGTCTTCAATTAGTGTCTATCATCCATACTATAATAAAAGGAAAGAACTGGATTATACACGTATGGGATAGGAAAATTATGTTTGACGAATCTTCACGTCTGAACTACTGGACTGATTAACTTGAATTTTTGCATATAGATTCTTAATCAACCGAGGATGGTTATAGGCCTATTTTCAATTCTTCAAGATTTCATTACGTCAGGTTTTCAGTTCATCAAGTTTTAAAATATACCCTGCTTGTCACAAATGAAAGTATCCGCGTCTTGGACTGATTAACTTGAATTTTTGCATATAGATTCTTAATCAACCGAGGATGGTTATAGGCCTATTTTCAATTCTTCAAGATTTCATTCCGTCAGGTTTTCAGTTTATCAAGTTTTAAAAATAAACCCTGCTTTATACCCTGCTTTTCACAAATGAAGTTTACGTTTTTTGAGTGGTTTAACATTTTTGAGTGCTATCAACATGTTTTCAATCTGGTACAACTTTTTGCCAAACTTATTTCACTTTTAGATCTCTTTTAGACCACCCTGAGATGATTGGGTATAGTGAGAGGGATAACGTTGGAGATGAATGGTTATTGTATTCATTGACTGTACACTACGCATTTTTGTTGAATTCAATATTTGATTATTGTTATTCTGTAATGTACTTTTCATTGAATAAAGATTCATTTATTTACTTAATGGTTGAATGGTAGTGTGAGCAATTGATCAATATTATAACTTGGTTAATTGTCAATGGTCAGTTGGAGTGTCCCATCTTTCTGTCTTCTCATATTAACTACGAATTTATTTCAATTTCACCTTCGAAATATTTTCTATCGAATCATAATATTTTCTACATCCCATGAATCATACCTTTATTTTATAGGTCTATTTTACTACAAATTCGGCAATTCTTCAATGGATTTTGCGGCTCAAAAATAATTTTTCATTTAAAAACTAAACGTTTCATTGGAATATCAAATATAATATCATATTATTTTTTATGAGTACAATATTATTATAAATATAAGTACTGGAAGCACAGATTTTTTTAAAATCATTTACCAATTACAACTGACAACTTCTCGATTTCAAATCATATGTTCTCAAATTAAAATGATACTTTCTCAAATAAAATTCACTATTCTCAACTACAAGTGATGATTTCTCAAATACAATTGATTATTCTCATTTACATCTGACGTTTTCTAAAATACAAATGACTATTCTCAAATACAATTGATACTTTCTCAAATACAGTTGGAAAATGTGTAGAGACAACAAAGCCACAGAAGTATATGGTTACAAAGTCACAGAAAATTATGTGTATGTCTCTCTATTGTGACATTTATCCAAAGAGTTACCAACACAGCATAACAAGCTGTATAGCTGCATGACGAATGTATCCCAAATCAGTGACCTTCACTAGATAACACTACTGTCAGAATGTGGTTAAATATTCAATTCAACAGATCACAACATTGTGACACTTCATTCAAAACACTGACAAATAACGGTAAACAACGGTAGGCTATCCCAAACAATAATCGAATTACAATTCTTTTTTAGAATGATCAAACAATATTGTACAAAATCCTATAATATCAAGGCTCCTATTTGGATTGGACTATTTTCAAGGATGGTGTTGAAGAATCGGTACAGCTATCCTCTATAGAAGGCAGTGGCAAGGCAGAGAATCGGCAACACCGTTCTCCATTTTTTCTCCACTGCTATTATTTTCTCCGAGAACCTCACTATAGGCTGGTACCCAACTATGTAACAGAATTCTTTACATACCGAATAGTTCAATTTCCCTTTATTCTTTCAGTATCTCAATGACTAGGCAATCAGAAAACTTGAAAAACTGAAGTACTCCCTTTAAGAATGAGTAGGTGAGATGTTTCAAACTTAGACCAGTTATAGAATAGACACGCTGGGAAGTCTAGCTTCTGAAGCCAACATCTACTGCCATATCTCCAAATCGTGACGTCATCATCGGATAGAAAACTTTCAGATTGTGTCTATTTCAGAAGGATGTATTATTAGAAGGAATTATTATTCATTAAAATGGTAAACTCCAGCTGCGCTCCCGCTGAAGTAGACACAATCTGCTATGGAAAACAATGTAAACAAACTCTACAGAAAACTTTTTTTGGTTGATGCTGACGTCACGATTTGGAGATATAGCAGTAGAATTTGGCTTCATCGACTTTCAGTATGAATATACAATAGGCCGTGTCTATTCTATAACTTTTCTAAGGTTTCAAATTGGAGAATATAAGTTGATAGAGAAAACATATAGCCTACTTTATAGTAATGTCCACGTTATAATGGCAGTGGAGATAGTAGAACAGTGTTGCCGATTGCCTGCCTTGCCACTGCCTCCTCTAAGGAGAATAGCTGATAGATATATCTGATGTGACCTGTCCATTCTTGTTTAAATCATCTATATTTTATTCTATTGTTCAATAATTTCATATTGAGATGAAATATTTTGTTGATTTATTTTACCTCTACATTGTTGAAAAACGGTCTGACAACGATGCAGAGCTAGAGAAGGATAGAGCTTTTTGCTTTGTCTAATGATAGACAAGGATAGCAATAATGTTAATCAAATACTGCCATTATAACGTGGACCTCACTATAGACAAGAACAACTACAGTATCAACACAATATGATGCAGTATCACCACACATGATACAGTATCATCTCAACTTGATACACAACACTATGATTTGATACATTCGCTATCTTTGTCGAATGATAGACAAGGATAGCAACACCAATGTTAATCAAATACTGCAATTATAACGTGGACCTCACTATAGAACAAGAACAACTACAGTATCAACACAATATGATGCAGTATCACCACACATGATACAGTATCATCTCAACTTGATACACAACACTATGATTTGATACATTCGCTATCTGCTTTGTCGAATGATAGACAAGGATAGCAACACCAATGGTAATAAAATACTGCCATTATAACGTGGACCTCACTATATGACAAGAACAACTACAGTATCAATACAATATGATGCAGTTCTCCACACATGATACAGTATCATCTCAACTTGATACACAACACTATGATTTGATACAATCGCTATCTACTTTGTTGAATGATAGACACGGATAGCAACACCAATGGTAATAAAATACTGCCATTAAAATACGTGGACCTCACTATAGAACAAGAACAACTACAGTATCAACACAATATGATGCAGTATCACCACACATGATACAGTATCATCTCAACTTGATACACAACACTATGATTTGATACATTCGCTATCTGCTTTGTCGAATGATAGACAAGGATAGCAACACCAATGGTAATAAAATACTGCCATTATAACGTGGACCTCACTATAGAACAAGAACAACTACAGTATCAACACAATATGATGCAGTATCACCACACATGATACAGTATCATCTCATCTTGATACACAACACTATGATTTGATACAATCGCTATCTACTTTGTTGAATGATAGACACGGATAGCAACACCAATGTTAATCAAATACTGCCATTAAAATACGTGGACCTCACTATAGAACAAGAACAACTACAGTATCAACACAATATGATGCAGTATCACCACACATGATACAGTATCATCTCAACTTGATACACAACACTATGATTCGCTATCTGCTTTGTTGAATGATAAACAAGGATAGCAATACCAATGTTAATCAAATACTGCCATAATAACGTGGACCTCACTATAGAACAAGAATAACTTACTCAGTTATGATTATATCAGAGAAAATCTGTTATGTTATTACTGAAGAAAGTGCAAGTATCGTAGCATATGGCTTGTGGCGAATTCCTTTGGCAGAATATGACTTTCCGTTAAAGTGGGTCGCCATGTCTTTACGTGGCCGCCACACTGTCTTATAATACAGTCCAACTTATTCATCTATTCCATTTGCACATGGAAGATTTCCAAAAGAAAGTTGCTTCAAGACGCTTGAAAAAGCTTTGAAGGACATTCACATTTCACTAAGATAAACTTTAGTACTTCATAGTGACTGTAATACAGTAGGCCTACCATTTTATCGTTCGTTTTGATTTGTTTTAAATTTTATCCAAATAACATCCAATATTATTCTTTCTCAACATAATGATTATTATTGTACTGCTCTTACCTGAATATGAAATCATATTAGCACAGGCAGAATACTGCAAAATGCTTCTACAAGAATATTTGCAGTCTTGAATCTGTGATATGAGATTGCAGGGTGATATTCGATTGAATTTTGAGGAATTAGGAATCGGAGTGATCTATGAAAAGTGAAAAAATGACTATAAAAATGAGAAAAATAATGAATTCTACTAGCCCAAAAAAGGATGTTACAATTTCACATATGTACCAGTCAATCAGCTATGGTGAAAGTGATATTTTCGAGCTCAAAATTTAAGTGATTTTATTCTATATTTTGTGAATACTTGAAGTTTGGTTTTTGTTTTAACGGAAGTTTCATTATCAATCTATCTAAATTTGAAATTCTTTGTTTTATTCTGATTCATAGTTTCAGATTGAAGATTTTGTGTTGAAATTGAAGTAAACATATGGTAACCTACATAATATTTGGACGATTTGTGACAAAATCAGGAAATTGAAAAAGTTTTGGGCAATAGCCTGTTTTTTCTTTTCCGACTATTGTATTGCTCACTCTATCTAATAAATAAATAAATAAATAAATATACTGTCAAAATGACTGTATTATGAATAAAATTTTTTATTGGAGAATCATTGTGATTTAGAGTAATTTATTGAGTAATATAATACAATAACAAAAAATAAATCAAAAACAATACTCAGTCAACACAAAGGCCCGGTCAATTTTTAACCGTGAATAATTTGACGAGAACCAATCAGAGAAGGCGTTTTTGAAAAGACGGCTTCTCTGGTTGGTTCTCGTGGAATTAATCACGATTAAGATTCAACCGGCATTTGTGCAACCGGCACAAAGACAGTCAAGACAACACAATACACAGTCACATACAGCATTTACAATACAGAACATGTATATTAATCCTATTCATAGAACAGTAATATCAATAAATTCTAGATATTGAAATCTTCTACAGTCGTTTTCCTGTCTGTAAACTCTTTAACTGAGTAGAAGGGGCTATTCAAAAGGAATTAATAGTGGCCTAGTCTAAATTATAATAAAATAAGAACAAATTGATAAAATCCTTCTCACTGAAATTGAGAATGACAGATTTAGAACTTTTATTGAAGTGATCTTCCACTGCTGGGCGCATTAGTAACACTTCAAATTCAGAAAATTAACCCAGAATCGACAAGTTTTAAGTCACCGTACGCATTTTTTTACATTTCTTGGGAACTCACCCGATTACAAGACAATAATAGAAACGATTCATCACTAATCTTTGGATTGTTGTGCAGGTTTGAACAATGTTTTTTTCTATAAGTAATGTAGGTTAAACAAACTAAAGATACATTCTGTCAATAATGATAGAATATCACTGTTGACTCAACAAAAGAACTCGTCTCTGTGACAAAAATGTTAGGACAGCAGGCCTACTTAGAACCCTGATCTGTGACCGAAATATATGCAGATAAAATATACAGACGAATATATACGACCAGGATATATACGCTGGTTGATTACTTAAGAGCTTTTCAACAAAAAATTCTTATTCAAACAGAAAACAACTATGACACGCTCTATTGGATTGAGAAGCAACGCCTAGCCTACATTTCGTATCAGCTAGGAACTATGGATTTTTTTAGTATTGAAACAGATCTTGATGTATTGTCGTGTTATTATTTTTAAATTGTATATTCTCCCATTCTTTCTCATATTATTTCATTTGGCTTTATTAGCTACTGAGTTTTTCTGCATTGCTTGTTATTAAACAGCTCTCATAACCTTATTTTTGGAATAATTGGTCGTGTCTTGTCTCGGCCAATGACATTAGAGCTCAACCTTCATTGGTCAACAGCTAATGGCCAATCGTAGTGCTTTACTCCCATACTACAATATTCTGCTGCTTAATATTTGAGCTCTCAGGTCCGGTTGCACAAAAGCCGCTTAAGTTTTAACCGTGATTAATTTCACGAGTACCAATCAGAGAAGGCTTTTTTTAAGAGACAGTTTTTCTCTGAAGAATTAATCACGATTAAAATTTAACTGGCTTTTGGGAAAGCGGGATTCAGTTCACTAGTTATTAATAATGGGGTGACAACCGGTTCTAGTATCTCAAATTGTTTTAATAGATTAGTATTGGACGATATCGTGTCGTTTTTATTCATTTATGGATATCCACGACAATATCACCCTCACAGAAACACAAAAGTTCAATAAACTCGGTAGGATATCTAGAATATGGATATCTTCTAACAGACTAACTTCTACCTTCACAACTTTACAGAAAGATCTCAACACTCTGGATTCTTAACAAGCAGGAGAAATACTTTTAAATACACAAATAACTAGTAGTTCTGTGAACAGTAGACCTCACGCACTATTCTCATCCACAAGTACCTGATTGAAACTAGAGACCTTATGGAAATACAGCAATAGACTGGCTTCTCCACACATCTGTGTAATCACTTGTCAGCTGATTTATGATGAATAATTCTATAGTCTGATTTTTACTCTAATATTGGCGTATGAAGGAGGTTCCTTTCTCCTTTTATAGTATCCTTGAAATGCAAAGTTTCCAAAAACCTTTGTATATACGTCGACGCGCAATTAAAAAAGGAACATACCTGTCAAATTTCATGAAAATCTATTACCACGTTTCGCCGTAAATGCGCAACATATAAACATTTAAACATCAAGAGAAATGCCAAAACGTCGACTTGAATCTTAGACCTCACTTCGCTCGGTCAATTACCTACTACTAATTTTTATTCTCTCCTCCAATCAAAATCCACTATGATTACAATAATATTTTATTCAATTCCAACTTGAATTTATAGGAAGTTTCACACTGGAGGAATAATTTCTAGTCAATACCTTCTTCTGATATCTAATTGAAAATAGTTTTCACACCCACTTATATTTATCTATTTTCAAACATCGATGAATCACTTTACAACGTTTTCAAATTCTGACACACTATCCAACTATTTTCAATTAAGTACTTCAAAAAGTTGCTCAATTATGAATAGCACCTAGTGTAAAGCTGATTGGGAAATCTATTAATAAACTTTTGAGAGAAAAATTTGTTCAAACCAACAAACACAACATATTTGCTACCTACATTTGAAAGCGATGTAGCCTATATTCTAGTTCGGAATGAAGAGGGCTTCGAGGAAAGACTACTTTATTTCTTGGATCTAAAATAAGTTCTATTTCTCAGTTTCCAGGAAAGATTTTAATCCTTTTATTTCTCAGTAATCTGATGTGGGATGCAGTTAAGGGTCAAGAGAGAGTTCATGAAACCGGTTTAAGGGGGAGTGTAATGCGAGATGGATATTTTTGTCCTGCAACCTTTTTGCTGAATTTTCCAGTTGAGAGCTCAAACTTGTATTACAGGAATTGAGAATGCGTCACTTCATTTGCACTGACTAGAAGAGACGTGTAGAAATAGTGTCAACTGCACGATTATCTTTTAATTAAATTCGACCAGCGTAAAATGACGTTATTGCATTGATGACTGATTAGTTCATGGGCTTCAATTAAATTTGACCAGCGTAAAATGGCGTTATTTCATTGACGTCATATTAGTTTAAGGACTCTTGTTCTATTGATTTCTTAGATGACATCATTTTACGGTGGTCAAGTACAGATTCCCGTACATCTGGCCTAGATTATTTAGCAAAATTCATCCTCTATATTTGCATTGAATAATATTGTATTCAATACGGATGGACTCTTGAAGGAATTGCCTTCAACAGAAATATGGAAGAAATACATTCCCTTCAAAACAATTTGAAAATCCTCTAAAGAATAACGCCTGACCAATCCTAGCTAGTCTCCACAAGAGAGCTAACTAAAGATCGCAGTAAAACAAATATTTTTCAACTTATATTTTTTAAAGCCTTATAGAAGAAACATCTATGAACTTGTATAATCAGAATCTCAATGCAATTATTCCAGTATTTCACTGAAAGTCTGAGGAATTTTTCAATAATTTTGAGTCCCGATGAAACAATTTTGTCCCTGTACAATTTTAATAACTTTAGGATATCACCAACAATTTGAAAAAGAGAAGAATTCCCTTATAATATTATTGTAATCCGAGGGGAAAGTTACTCCGATTCCAACAACTTTCAACAAAAAATGAACTCACCAGGAATCTGAAACCATTCTCCAATAATCACGAATTCTGAAGAAACTTTCATTCTAGAATCTCTCTACGGAGAGCTCACTGGAAGTTTGATATACTCCACTTTCTGAGTAGTTGTAAAGTAAATTGTGGTAGTTAATGACCGAACGTAGTGAGTTCTATGTTTTAAGTCGGATTCTCTTTCGTCTGTTTGTATGTATGTAACGCATTTACGACCAAACGCGTTGATAGAATTCTATGAGATTTGGCAGTAATATTTCTTTTTTAATTGCGCGTCGATGTATACACAATGTTTTTTGAAATTTTGCATTTTAAGGATAATATGAAAAGAAAAGGAATTCCTCCATACTCTGATATCACTATTATCATCTACTCTGAAGATAGGATCAATCAGACTATAGAATTATTCATAATCAATCAGCTGACAAGTGGATTTCACAGATATTCTGGAGAAGCCGTGTCCATTTCTATAATGTCTATAGTTTCTATCTTAAAGAGTTATGCATCTTTAAGGTCTTTGGTTTCAATATTTTGTTTTGCAGTCATGGTATTATTATGCGTGCCCATCAGTATCAATATTCTCACATTTGAAAAAAACAAATTTGATAGGTGATTAAAAATAATCAAATGAACTAAATAATGCTGAAGAGATTATAATATTTTTGATTGTAAAAAATTAATTTTGATCTGATGGGAAGATTATCACTGAACTGGATGAATTATATCGTATTATGGGATACAAATTCAAATGTGAACTGAGTTTGTTAACATTTCAAACAGGTAATGAGATATTTGTGTATGAGAAAACTGCGTGAGGTCTACTGTTCACAGAACTACTAGTATTGTAATCTTGAAGAAAGTCTCGTCTATTCTACAAACTCTTTACATAATAACTCACTGAAAATCTGCTAAAAAGTTCTGCACACTCCACGAGACTCTATGATGTAACAAGGCAAGAGAAAGCGATGATTGGACTTCATATTATCTGATCAAGGTCGTCCTCCATTTTTCTTCTCGTTCACTATCAGTGCCTCACTTTGTTCAAACCAACGTTCATCAAAATCTAATCCACAATCACGCTTAGTGTACTATAACAGCTGTATAGTACTCATCCGACCGTTATCTTTGACCGGCGATCTATCTAATTAACGCTCATCAATAAATTGATCTTGCAAATCTTGATTTTTTTCATGCGTTTAATCAACCGTCTAACAATACCTGCTAATTTGATCATGGTTCAGACAATAGAGGTAGTAAATCACATGTGTTACGTCTCAATACGTAATAACCTTATGATCTTCTATGGAGTTTGTCATCTTCGGTTTTATCTTGATTTGTAAATCAATTTTTATCTTGTGATCATAATTATTTTAAATATGTGATCAGTACAGTGTGTGGAATCGATTCTTTTGTTTATTGACTTGTTTGTTTATAACGTGTTTATTCATTTGATTTTTGTTTACTGAGGGTGATGCCCACATGAGCTCTAGGCTTGTGCATGGGTGATGAGGCGGATGATAATGAGAGATGAATGGACCTACAGTTTTAGGTGGGCTCCGAACTGGTTTTACAACTCATCAATTTGATTTGGTTCTTCATTGGCTTATTGATTTTTGTGATGATATTTCGTTTCAATTTAGATTTTAGCATAGAGAAAACGATAGCATAAGTAGATATCCCATGGTATAGGGCGTTTATGTCACAACTTTTACTGTTATCTCAAGCCGATAGTTCACGTAGTTCTTTCCCATGCAGCTGTGTGACGCTGGTAGTCTCTCAAATTGTGCCGTTCATACACTCTCACCCTAACAAAACAGTGAAAATTTACAAAAATCGACAGTAATCGGCTTGAGATAACAGTAAAAGTTGCGACATAAACGCCCTATACCATGGGATATCTACTTACGCTATTGTTTCTCTATGATTATAGCTTACCGTTCGTTCTTATTTAACTAAATTCTTGTAGTACAGAACTGTTTCTCAATGAATTGAATTCTGAGCAGAGTGAGTATTTCCTTCCAATTTAGAAAAGTTCCCAAAGTATCCTTTTCAGTAACTCTCTATCAGGAGAAGAAAGATAGAGGTAGTGTGTAAAAAGCTTGATTGGAAAATTCCGAACAGAATATCATCATTTCTAAACTTCACTCATCAACAATATTGTTGTGACCAGTCGTCTCTCTCCCTCGTATCTTCCTTCTCTCTTGAGAGAGGTACACTAAATTAGATTAGCTAATGACCGTTGAAATAATATCTTCCAGTTTCTAGGAGTGAACGGAACAAAAGATTCCATAGTTGGGATATCTGTCACTCTCATGGAATTCCATTTTTGTCAAACAAAACAATGGAACAAACAACTATTTTTCAGCTAGTCAGAATGGCACTCAATCTGAGTAAATAATATCGTAATGAGTATAGAGATTCCGGCTTAAAGTGACTTCGTATTTCAGTGTTAGCTTAGTAGAAATCCAAGGTAGAATATTATCCTAGACTTGTAATTCGTTAATACTTCCGTGATTAATATACTACCAACAGCTATGTAATAAAAGATAATATATTATATTCGTTCATTTTTATTTACCGTACTCTCCTTTAACTAAACTCTATATAGAGTTTTTCTTTGTAGAAAATGTTCGATATTTCAAACTGTTTTGTTTTTGTAATTGAAAGGAGTTTGCGATTGAAACTTTTTGTCTGAGGACCATTTCATTCTATCATCCATATTGGAGTAATGTATTTGAATCAATAATACATCTATAGGCTTCATTCTATTGAATAACTAGCAGGTAACCCGTGCTCCGCAAAGGTCTAATTAAAAACTTGACGTAATGAAATCTTGAAGAATTGAAAATAGGCCTATAACCATCCTCCTTAAGAATCTATATGCAAAATTTCAAGTTAATCAGTCCAGTAGTTGAGACGTGATGATGCGTCAAACATAATTTTCCTATCCCGTACGTGTATAAGCCAGTTCTTTCCATTATTATACTATAGATTAGAGATAAGTATTCAATATTAAAATTAAGGCATTGAAAAAGTTAATTAATTCTTGTTGAGAGCTAGAAAATAGTTGTGTTCATGTAAAATATTATGAAAAGGATATTATAAAAACCTCATTTGGACCATTTTTATCAAAATTAGGGAGAGAAACAGTGTTAGGTTTATCCTGTTGATTCTCTCCCAATCATTAATTTGATACTGTGATTGTGAAATATAATAAATAGATAAATAAATAAGTATAAGTAATTCCTATCAATCAATAGTAGCCCCATACAAACACTTCACCATTGTAAGTTTGTGCAAATAACTTAGATAAGCTATGAGAGTATAAGACAAACTTGGTACATTATTTGAAAGGCTTCATGAATATTAAGTCCAGTAAAAAGTAGACTACTGAAATGAAATCCATACCTTAATAAAGGAAATAACTGGCTTATTCACGTACGGGAAAGGGAAATTATGTTTGACACATCATCACTTCTGAACTACTCAACTGATTAACTTGAAATTATGCATATACATTCTTAATTAACCGAGGATGGTTATAGGCCTATTTTCAGTTCTTCAAGATTTCATTACGTCAAGTTTTCAGTTTGTCAATAATAATAATAATAATAATAATAATAATAATAATATAATAATAATAATAATAATAATAATATAATAATAATAATAATAATAATAATAATAATAATATCGAGTGACCTGGCTGGCTCAGGTCTGGTGTCAGAGTTTTTTCAGGTCGCAACTGATCAATTTCAGGGGCCTCTGACATGACCTAACGACTGCTTTTTAGGCAGCCGGGACCGACGGCTTAACGTGTCCATCCGAAACACGGGAGTGGCCCGAGTTAAATCCCGGGCCGGGATTTGAACCCGGGCCTATGAATCATAAAGCCAGCATCTGATCCACTCGACTACGGCCATTCATTGAAAGAATAAGACTTTGATATTGTCAATACCACTTTTATTTATTCGAAAATTAATTTATAATTCAGTACCAGGTTTCATGGAAAACCTACCACATCTTCAGCTGAACTAATAATTTTGTTGTTGTTGGAGGATGTTGGAGGAGGTTGTTGGAGGTTCCTCCAACAACAAAAAAATTATTAGTTCAGCTGAAGATGTGGTAGGTTTTACCATGAAACCTGGTACTGAATTATAAATTAATTTTCGAATAAATAAAAGTGGTATTGACAATATCAAAGTCTTATTCTTTCAATTATGGAGAAATACCACAACATCTCATACCATACAATCAAATACGGCCATTCAGTTTGTCAATTATTAAAATAGACACTTGCGGATCACGGTATATCTGCTAATTATTGATAAAAATGCCAATCTCATCATGAAAATATAGTCAATCAGTTTTTCAGATACTGTACTCATGAATACTTCAAATCAAACATTATTCAACACTTCAAAGTTTCCCACTTGAGCTATGGCTAGCTACACACACATCGGTTTTGTTCGTACGATATTTGTCGTCCTTATAAATTCTATTAGATTAAACAGATGATTTCAAACAGATGATGTTTGTCAAGTTCCGTTTAATCTGATAGAATTCATATTAAGAACGGCAAAATATCGTACGAACAAAACTCGATGTGTATGTAACTGGCTTTACTGTCAATGTACTCACAAATTTTGATTGCCCGTCGCTGTAATATAACAGTACAGTAAAAGTGCAATAGTAATTATAACAGAAAGGCCAACTTCTATTGCCAATACTTTTCAGACGGTGTAATTCCTGTTTTAGTATACTGCAATACAAAGAGAATATCCGCTACTTTCCCTCTCACTCTTTCCTGTGGAAAAATAACAGCCGATGTTGGCCAATAGTAGAGCATATCTTTGCTAATTGAGATCATTGCCACCTTTCCTTCGAGACTCCTGTAATCTTCAAGATAATCAGTATCGGTTCGATAAATTTAGAGATGCGTACAGAGTTAAGCGTCAGGAACACGCGCAATTCACTTTTCATCAGCTGATGCCACTACCTCCTTAAACAAAGCCATGGTACATTCGTGTGACGTGAGCACAGGTAGGGCTCGTACACCAATAAAAATTCGTTGATTTCAGCTGATCTATATCAGTTAGTGTTTTTATTGGTGTAGGAGCCCTACCTGTGCTGACGTCAAACGAATGCACTATGACTTTGTTTACGGAGGTAATTCTGATGCTCGTACTGTGCCTATACAAAATACAGATACTAGTAGTTCTGTGAACAGTTGACCTCACGCAGTTTTCTCGTCCACAAGTATCTGGTGTCACCTGTTCACCAGCTTCTCCAGACATCTGTGTAATGCATGCAATGAATAATCCACTTGTCAACTCGTATAACTCGTATATCGGGGACCGAGCTTCGCTCTGGAGTACAAAAGAATAAAAATGTATTACGAGAGAAGAAATTATAATAACATTCATACAGAAACGTTCTATCTGATCACAGTAAATTGAGATTAACTCCTAAAGGGAAGGCAAAAATTTCCCTCACAAAGGCCCAGTTGCACATATCTGATCACAGTAAATTGAGATTAACTCCTAAAGGGAAGGCAAAAATTTCCTTCACAAAGGCCCAGTTGCACAGAAGCCGGTTATATTTTAATCCTGATTAACTTCACATGAACCAAATCAGAGAAGACCATTCCAAAAAGATGGATCTACTGGAATTAAACAGGATTGAAAATAACCCGGCTTTTTTTGCAACCGGCACTAAGTACCTGATTGAATGATTACAAAAGTTCAACAGCTGAGTCACAATTTTGACACAGTCCACCACACATGAACTCACTTCCATCACCAACAGACGACGAAATAATTATTATCAGCTGTTTTTCCAAGGATGATTAATAATGATGCTTTTAATGTCCTTCAGCGAGTTTTCCAAGGGATGAGACCTAGTTCAATCGAATCTTTATATTATAAACCTACTATGTTCTGAATTTCGTGAGAATCGTTAGAGCCGTTTTCGAGATCCGGTGAAATACAAACATAAAAACAGAAGTTGCTCGTTTAATAGTATAGGATTCAACTCGTATTTTCTTTCGTCTGTCTGTGGCCTATGTATCTAATCTAGGCTATTTGCTTAGAAATGCAGTTGCTATCCTCGTCTATTATTCAACAAAGCAGATAAAGTTATCCTTTACTAAACCCGCAACGTTGCTAGATTGTTTTTAACAATGTAGAGATATAATTACTTGACAAAATATTTCATCTCATTTATCAAAATTCATTCATTTACCATCGAAAACTATATTTTTGATAAATGAATATAATTATTCAACTTGAACAACACTCATTAGCTACTGCTATCTACCGGCAGACTTCACAACAATTTCGATCAATGAGAAAAAAGTAGGCGGAGCTTGACGGTTAGAGATCTTCTCCACCCAGTAACTGTCAACATCTAGTGGCAGAACTTGAAACTACACCTCAATTGATCGTTGACCAATCAGTGATGAGCAGGGAAGCCACAGAATAATGACCAATCTGGAGACAGTATGAGCTTGAAGGTGGAGGCATGACTCCAATCTGAATCTCTGTTGAGATTTTGTATAGTAAGTTCCCCCGTCATAATGGCAGTGTTTGATTACCAATGGTATTGTTATCCTTGTCTATCATTCAACAAAGCGGATATAGCGCTATCTCTTTCTCGCTTTGCTCTGTTGCCAGATCGTCCTTTAACAATGTAGGATAATTGATTAATTAACGAAATATTTCATCTTTACTATGAAAATTCATTATTGAATTATTGAAAAATATAATTACTTTCTTAATAAAATAAAGTTGATTATTTCAAACGAGAATGCACAGTTAATATGACATTAATAAACGTGTATCAGCTACCGTATATAGAAGGCATTGACAAGACCGAGGATCGGCAACGTTTTTCTCCTATCTTTCTCCACTGCCATTATAACGTGGACCTAGCTATAGCTCAGTCTTGTTCTGTGCTTCATTTGTGAATCGTCATTGTAAAGATACTTACAAGCTGTTTCATGAAACATTGTAGTTATTATGTTATGAAAGCAATTATTGTTATTGGAAGAAATCCTGTTTGCTTCTATCTTTTCATGCATAAATAAATAAGTTATTTATTCACAAAGACAACTCATAGCACATTTGATTCTCAATCCACAGAAAAATATTTCAGAGCAAGTCTCTTTATCTCCACTTGGGAGATCAAATAATTGATAACTAGTAGCTCTGTGAACAGTAGACCTCACGCAGTATTCTCATCCACAAGTACCTGATTGGAACTATAGACCTTATGGAAATACAGCAATAGACTGGCTTCTCCACACATCTGTGTAATCACTTGTCAGCTGATTTATGATGAATAATTCTATAGTCTGATTTTTACTCTAATATTGGCGTATGAAGGAGACTTCTTTTTCCTTTTATATTATCCTTGAAATGCAAAATTTCCAAAAACCTTGTATATACGTCGACGCGCAATTAAAAAATATGAACATACCTGTCAAATTTCATGAAAATCTATTACCGCGTTTCGCCGAAAAAGCGCAACATATAAACATTTAAACATTCAAACATTTAAACATTCAAACATTTAAACATTCAAACATTTAAACATTCAAACATTCAAACATTTAAACATTCAAACATTTAAACATTCAAACATTTAAACATTCAAACATTTAAACATTCAAACATTTAAACATTCAAACATTTAAACATTCAAACATTTAAACATTCAAACATTTAAACATTCAAACATTTAAACATTCAAACATTTAAACATTAAGAAAAATGCCAAACCGTCGACTTGAATCTTAGACCTCACTTCGCTCGGTCAATTAAATTCAAATAAATGATCGATAATCATCCAGAAGATTAATGAATGAATGTAAGTGGAAGATTGTCTATAAATTTTCATTGATGCTGTATCGTGAATAAAATTTTTTTACGGTTAGGAATAAGAGATCATGCCATGAAAAAGTAAGGAGAATATGGCCATCTTTTTCGTTCCATCATGTAACTGTGGAACAAGTGTTTTTGTCATTGAATTCTCTTAGAAATACTAACATTTTAGATAATGTTCATTAAAATTCTTTCATATGCAAAATGCGGTCAACCTATGTTCCAAATGTTAAGCAGTCAACCATTGTAACTAGAATTCTAGAAATGTATTCTAGATACATTGGCAGCCAACATTATTGAAGTGAAGCTTCAAGTCTTATCTTAATTTTTGTATTGTCTTTGGTGTTTTTCCCAGACTGTCGAAAGTGGTGTCAATTTTTAACTCTTCATTGCCACATTGCCATTTGATAGTGTTAGATCATTTTGTTCTCTGTAATGAGAAACTTCACTGAAGCAATATTGTCGAAGCTATTGGTTGGAAAAACCACGCTTTATGTTCAGTAATATTATTGCAAATCCAACTGATAAATTTTCACGTTCATTGCGAAAGTCAATGTTTTGCAAGCCCTGTAAACTTGAAACAAAGAATCAACGTGGATTTAAACAATTAGCCTCTTGCTTCTACTAGCATCTACTTGCCTTTACTTGCCTCTACCAGCAATTACTTGCCTCCACTGGCATATACTTGCCTCTACCAGCAATTACTTGCCTCCACTGGCATATACTTGCCTCTACTAGCATCTACTTGCCTCTACTAGCATATACTTGCCTCTACCAGCAATTACTTGCCTCCACTGGCATATACTTGCCTCTACCAGCAATTACTTGCCTCCACTGGCATATACTTGCCTCTACTAGCTTCTACTTGCCTCTACTTGCCTCTACCAGCAATTACTCGCCTCCACTGGCATATACTTGCCTCTACTAGCATCTACTTGCCTCTACAAGCATATACTTGCCTCTACTAGCCTCTTGTATCAACAATATTCATTTTATCAATGTGGGATGTTCTTCAGTCTCTGAAACCTGGAGGAATAACTGAGTTAGTGCCGGTTGCACAAAAGCCGGTTAAATTTTAACCGTGATTAATTCCACAAAAACCAATCAGAGAAGCCGTCTTTTCAAAAACGTCTTCTCTGATTGGTTCTCGTGGAATTAATCACGATCAAAATTCAACCAGATTTTTTGCAACCAAGCCTTAGTTGTGTTATTTTGAATAGCTCTTTAAAATAGCAACAATAAGTTGCTAAGTGAAAAGCAGTGAATGAATGATTCCATAGATTAAATGAAGAAAAATCTTGAATTTGTGGCCAAAGTCTTGAAAAAACCTCAATAACACTTGAATCTGTGGTGATATTTATTTATTCAGCACTTATCGTTAAAAACATATTGTGAGTGGAAAGCATGTCACTATTCCTCTCACAAACTTAGTGCCGGTTGCACAAAAGCCGGTTAAATTTTAATCGTGATTAATTCCACGTGAAGCAATCAGAGAAGCCGTCTTATCAAAAAGGCTTTCTCTGATTGGTTCTCGTGAAACTAATCACGGTTAAAATTCAACCGGCTTTTGTGCAACCGGGCCTAAGATTCAAAACAGTTCAAGATAATTTATTATTATTGATTACTATTAAACGAAAATCCAAATTGAATGCTGCAATTCACCCCGAATTTCCATCTGTAGTTCAAGATAAGGTATTTATATGCAGTTCGATGGAACAATATGTGAGTATAAAACAATCACATATGAACTATCAATGTTTCTGAGATTATTCTGTTCGAATTACTTGAAGAGTGCCGGAGGATGATTGTCGAAGAAGGAACAGTTTTCATGTTATTGAGCCAATGAGAATAGTCAACAAAGATTCCAGTTCATTTTGAGAACTAGGTGACTTGATCACTGAATCATAATCTCAACTATTTCATTCACTACGATATTACTCTTATTATAAGGAATTATTATACACTAGCAGGTAACCCATGCTCCGCAAGGGTCTATTTAAAAACTTAACCAACTGATATCTTGAAGAATTGAAGATAGGCCTATAACTATCCTCGGCAAATTAAGAATCTATATGCAAAATTTCAATGATGTGTCATTGGTGAATTTCCTATCCCGTAAGCCAATTCTTTCCTTTATTATTATTACTAGCCGTAAGGCACGCTTCGCTCGCCAAATCCGTCTAGCCAGGGGGCTCCGCCCCCTGGACCTCCGACTAGATCGTCCAAGAATGAGATCAGTAGGCTCGCTTCGTTCGCCTGCATTTTTCATTTGAGCATTTTTATCATATGTTAGGACAATCCAGTCGGGGGTCCAGACTAAACGGATATGGCGAGCCAAGGGAGCCTGACGGCTAGTAATATAATATTCCCAGGATTGAAGTAGCAGTGCCCAATCAAATTTTTCCGTGATAAATGCATTTAAATCTTCAACTTGGTGCCAACCTAACAAAGTCAACTCAACTTAATGCCAACCTGACAAAATTATTAATTTAGTTGCCAGTTATCAACTGTTTCGAAGAGGTACTCTATCTAGATTATAGTTCTATAGTAACATATGATATGGAAATTTCAATTATAATTAAGAGATTGGGAGAAGAAGAATATACATGCTAAAAGACGAACTTTAAGCCCTTAAAAACCACCCTTAGAGTTAAAATATTGCCAAAAGAGTTCTTAGTGCGCCTCTAAAGGGCCAACTGAACATACCTACCAAATTTGAACGTTTTTGGTCCGGTAGATTTTTAGTTCTGCGAGTGAGTGAGTGAGTGAGTCAGTCAGTAAGTCAGTCAGTCAGTGAGTGAGTGCCATTTCGCTTTTATATATATAGATAGATTATAGATTTATTTATTAACGGATCTATTATAGATTTCAGCTGAACCTGTCAAAACAAATTCAAGTCTCAATTCTAAAAATAAATTTCCAAATGATTCATCCGAAACTCTATTGTAACTACTGTAACATATTAGCCAATTACTATATTAGCCAACTATTGTAACTCTCTCAGTAGTTAGTCATGAAGTGTGAAAACTTACACATAACGGGAAGAATACTACTTGATGCAAGATATAGGGAAAGGAAACTAAAATAATTATTACAAAGGTGAGACGAGTTCATAAGGACCGCAAAGCGAGAGAGATAGAGAGTTGAGAGTGTGAGAGAGCGAATGTGAAAGAGAGAATAAAAGTGAGAGGAAACGAAACAGTCTTACATCATAATCATTTCTCTATCAATGGTGACCGTATACAGATGTTAGTTAATGTTCATTTACTGTTAATGTTTATGTAACAGTACAACGTAACATCTTTCTTCAGGTCATGTACTTCTCTGAGCTACTGTTTAAAGAGAACATGACCCAATTACATGATTCGACCATTATGTACAATACAGTCGACATTACATTACAACCGACCAACATTTTTGATTCCATATTTTTTTCTATCATGTAACTCATGTCAGAGGTGTTCATCAAACGTGAAAATACATTTACAATATGAAAAAAGTTTTTTTAACATCTTTATTGCCCATAAAAACAAAATACAAAATAAAAACTTACAAAAGAAATATTCTAGATTATAATATTATGCTATTTTACAAATAAATTAAAATTACATGGCACCACCCAGCAAGGGCAAAACCCTGACCGCTGAGTGAGAGTATCAGCTGTTTAGACAATATAAAAATTTATTAATCTACTAATAATCAAAGCTACAAAAAATCAAAGTTCAACAATAAATTACTAGTAATTATAATATTTGACTGATTTCGAAGAAAAATTTTTGTATCACTCACTTATTTATCTGTTCCATCCTCTGTCTACCCCTATTAGAAAGATATTCTGACAATGCATCTGGCATGATATTTATTATTTTTGAGCTAAGATACCCCAATTGTCTTCGCACTATTGTCAAATCTGAATAGTTAATATTATAAATGTTATGAGATGTAACTCTCAGGTTATACATAGAAACGTTATTATATACATAGTTCGTTACATATTTAGAATATTTTCCTTGAACTATCCTGTAGCATCCCACTATAGATTCTATGGCCCGGTTGCACAAAAGCCGGATAAATTTTAACCGAGATTAATTTCACGAAAATCAATCTCTGATTGATTGGTTCATCAGAGCCAATCTCTTTTCTGGAAAGACGGCTTCTCTGATTGGTTCTCGTAGAATTAATCACAGTTAAAATTTAAGCGGTTTTTGTGCAAGCGGCACTATATATCGGGATGCATCATTGTTGAATTTATGCAGTTGTTTTCAACTAACAAATACAAGACTGTTTTATTTATTAATTTATCTATAATATTATATAGTACCCATCAGGCTCGCCTCGCTCGCCATATCCGTCTAGCCAGGGGGCGGGCCCCCTGAACCCCCGACTGGATCGTCCAGAAATGAGATCAGCGGGCTCGCTTCGCTCACCTGCATTTTTCATTTGAGCATGCTTCATTCCATCAGAAAGTCAAAGTACTGAGAAAACGCAGAAAAGCTGAGAAAAACGCTGATTTTGAGCGTATCTTTGATGAAATATTAAATTCACCTCATCAAAAAAATTTTAGACCCTAGCTCAACCTCTATACCAAATTTGAACATTTTCTGTCTATAACTTGATGAAAGAACTGAGAAAACGCAAAAAAAACGCATAATTTTGGGCGTATCTTCGACGTTATTGCAAATTCCTTCTAACACAACATTATTACACCCTAGCTTAGCTTCTGTTCTAAATTTGAACAATCTCTGTTCATTTGTTCTCAATAAATCTGAGAAAAAGCAAAAAAACGCTGATTTTGGGCGTATCTTTGACGTTATTGCAAATTCCTTCCAACACAACATTATTACACCCCAGCTGAGCTTCTGTACTAAATTTGAACATTTTCTGTTCATTTGTTCTCGATAAAGCTGAGAAAGCGCTAAAAAAACGCTGGAAAAATGCAGATTTTGGGCGTATCTTCATAAATTTTTCAAATCCGTTCTTAGTGCGCCTCTAAAGGGCCAACTGAACATACCTACCAAATTTGAACGTTTTTGGTGCGGTAGATTTTTAGTTCTGTGTGTGAGTGAGTGCGTCAGTCAGTCAGTGAGTAAGTGCCATTTCGCTTTTATATATATATAGATTCATTATATTATGTAGTGAATAATCATCAATGATCCATCTCTAAAAATATTGATAATTTATTCCAATATAGCTTTGTAGAACGCTCCTAAATTTCTACAATCCTTTGTTCAATCTGATACCTATCGTATAAATATACCTCTATAAATATACAGTCATCATAACTGTGCTATGAAGCACGTTCATTGGCTTAGCTGATCAATTCTCCAAGCACGTTGATTACAGCGTTTTAATATCCGTGATTTAGCCCGTCACTTATGAAAGAGAGACTTGGATACAAGGCCCCTACATTATTATAATATTTCAATCATAGTTGCATAAATGAGTTGCAGGAGGGAACGACTATCTAAAGGTGCGTACAGATATACGCGCCGCGAACATGAACAACTCACTTTTAATCAACTGACTATATCTGAATTTTTACAGTAACGGTAAGATACAGATATAAAAAGCTTGGCATCAGCTGATTAAAAGTGAATCGCTCATGTTCGCGGCGCGTAAATCTGTACGCACCTTAATCTATACAGTACCACCGATTCATTGCATCTAGTATACGTCTATTTATCTAGTCTATTTTTTTTAGTGAGTTAAAAACGATATCATTGTTTCTTACCACATTCATTTACAAGTCCTTCTCCTTTAGCTTCAATCATTTGATTGGTAGGCAGCTTTTCATCGTTTTCTGGATCCCTAGATATTTGGTTACTTGCTTCAAATATTGTAGCCGGGGTCTTCCAAGAGCCCTTTGACCAATTATTATACCTTCCAGTATTATTAAACTTCCGGCAGTTGTGAAAAGTACAACTTTTTTGTTGCACAAAACTATTGAATGGAGTGGTGTCAGTGAATGAGTCACCTATGCATTCCAAAACTTTCCCCCCATCACTCCACTGAGTTGCAGTATCAACCGAGCAATGGTTCAGTCTTTAGGTGCCATATACGAGACTGTATACGGGGACTCTAAACGAATCAATAACACAGAATTGATGGCTTTCTTTGATGTACCTTATTGGGCTATGAGATGGTAATCATCCAAATGTTCATAGGCGTAAAATAATCCAAAAAGATGGAAAGCATATTATAAGATAGGGAAAGACTGTCTGTATACGGGGACTCTAAACGAACCAATAACACAGAATTGATGGCTTTGTTTGATGTACCTTATTGGGCTATGAAATGGTAATCATCCAAATGTTCATAGACCTAAAATAATCCAAAAAGATGGAAAAAGTAATTATACAAGTAATTAATATGTTTTGACAGTAAACAGAGTATATAACACTTGGAGAATTGGTTGTTGTACAAAATACAGCATGCGACTGCTCGTGTGATTGAGTAGGGCGCGAAGGTTAACGTGGATTCGTTGTGTCTGAATACATGGCCAATCCAAGAATGCCTTCTGTCCTTTAAAATACGCAAAAGAGATCGATTTTCCTCAACCCTTTGAAATACTTCGTCATTAGTTATTCTATCAGTCCATTTCAACTTGAGCATCCGTCTCCAACACCATACTTCAAAGGCATTTAGTGCTCTTTCTTCTGCCTTACCAATAGTCCAGGTTTCTGAACCATAGAGTGCAATACTCCAGATGCAGTTCTTATTAATCTTTTCCTAATTTGTGAATTGAGACTATTTGAGGGGAGGACATGCTGCTTTCTAATGAAAATAGCCTTTGCTTCTCTTATACAACGTCTTATATCATCTTATATCAATTCATTCAAATCGAAAACAAGAAACTGGCTCCTGTCCAATAGAATCAATCATGGAGAACAATTAGTTCTATGAAAAATTTTCCATACTGTTTCATTCTTATTTTCTTCATTTTAATGATTTTCCCTATGAGTATTATACAAGTTCTTTATGTTAAATTTTTATAAAATTTCTACATCTAAGGTTATCAATTTTCTTTTTTAAATTTGTGTATATAAATGTGATTTTCATGAACTTCTGATGACTCGCAAGATGCATATTTATTAGAATTTTTTACTTTTGGCATAAAATCTTAAACAATAGCAAAATTAGTGGCATCCCGACACATATTCATATCTAGTGGGGGCCACATTTTCTTAGATCAGCAAATAATCAACCAATTGTATTAATACTTTGTAAATAATTGTAGCTTATATGCTTTTTGTAATCATGTCTATAATTTGAATAAACTCCTCTGGTCGTGTTGTACCCTCGACCAGAGAAATTATTATTATTATTTATTATTAATGTAACTACGGTACATAAAAGGGTGATGTATCAACAAAAAAAAAGTATTATTATTAATTATTTGTAGAATAATTAGCTATACTGTCATAAATTGTAAATTAGTGTATAATACTGAATAAATTGTAACATACATTGATCTCTGTCTCGTGCATCATCAGAAATGATACTACCCAAGTATTTAAATTTTTTCACTTGCTTGAGGGCATTGTTATCAAATTTTATCAATTCAAGTTCAGGGTCCTTGGAGCAGATCATCACTTTTGTCTTCATTTTATTTATTTCTATGTCAGTTTTCAAAATGTCATGCAAGGTGTTTAGTGCTCTCTCTCTAGACTTCCCTTGTCTTGCGCTACTATTGCAATATCATCTGCAAAACAAGTTATGTATTCGATATGTATCATAGATACAAGTTTGTATGAAAATAAAATACTTTAGTTGACCGAGCGAAGTGAGGTCTAAGATTCAAGTCGACGGTTTGGCATTTCTCTTAATGTTTAAATGTTTATATATTTATATGTTGCGCATTTACAGCGAAACGCGGTAATAGATTTTCATGAAATTTGACAGGTATGTTCCTTTTTTAATTGCGCGTCGACGCAATTAAACAAGGTTCGACAAGGTTTTTTGGAAATTTTGCATTTCAAGGATAATATAAAAGGAAAAAGGAGCCTCCTTCATACGCCAATATTAGAGTAAAAATCAGACTATAGAATTATTCATCATAAATCAGCTGACAAGTGATTACACAGATGTGTGGAGAAGCCAGTATGTGTGGAGATATTGCTGTATTTCCATAAGGTCTATAGTTTCAATCAGGTACTTGTGGATGAGAATACTGCGTGAGGTCTACTGTTCACAGAACTACTAGTATAGTATGAGTAGACTGGACTTTGTGGTAGACTTGTACTAGAGATTTTTGTCGTAGACTACTAGACTGGTAACAGACTGGTTCAGATTTTTTTTTTTGTTCAGCCATGAGTTTAGTTTGGAAGCAGGTGAATTCGATAACGCTATAAGTGGGCCATCGAGTCTAGTCCAAAGTTCTTGTTTTGATCGACACTTTCGTTCTCTCATTCTCACTCTCTCCTCATCTCTCCCACTGTTTCTCCCATCCTCTCTCCTTTTCGCACTAGTTTATCCGGTCTCTCATCTCGCTCTTGCATAACCGCGGTAATTCAGACACCAATTGTGACTTTTTCGATATTCTCAGTGCAGTCAATAACCGTTTTATAGAATATGGGTCACTGGGTTGTTATCCTCTAAAACTAAACAAAAAGATACAATCGATCGGTTTTCAGCTTCTGAAAAAGTTGTGAATATACATTTCCAATGAGTACTACCTATGTGACCTTGAAATAGAGATAGAGTTGCATATCTCTATTTTTGGAGTTGTTTCGAAACAACTGCAGTGGAACCAAAACTCTGTCGTTTTGACAAATGCAACAAACTTAGCTAAAAATTAGAATTGAATTCTTTATTTTGAAGATTTGCATTTTAAAGTATTGAAAATGCTCTCCTCTCTCATATTTTATGTACAAATATGAAGTACAAATGTTTTTCATAGAACTGAAATTGCTATTCTCTATCAGTTTAACCTTCTAACTTCTGTGGAAGCATTATATCACAGAGAAAAAATAGCATAAGAGGATATCCCATAGTATAGGTCGTTCATGCATGTTCCAAATTTCAAGCCGATTTCTTGTTAACTCATGCCGGCTACTGTTCATTATCAGTGTTTTCTTGGGAGTGTAGAGTGTAAGAACGGCACAGTATGAAACACTACCAGTGTCACGGAAAAGAACTACTAGGACTATCGGCTCGAGTTAAAAGCGAAAATTGAACCATAAACGCCCAATACTATGGGATATCTTCGCTACCGTCTCTCTATGATAATATGTTCGGTTATCTTTCACCAGAATTAACATTACACTATATATATTGTGTGATTCGATCAGATTGAATTCAGGACTATTAATATAGTTTGGAACTAGAATTCGAATTTAAAACACCAATAAATTATTATTATGCACACAAATCCAGAGCATCATTTTTGTGGAATAATATTGTGATTGTATACAGAGCTCCCAAATAACTCCTACAAGCCGGTATACATAGTTAACAATTACTCAGATAAAGTAATGAAGAAGATGATGATTATAAAAAAGAAGTAGAAGAGGAAGAAGACGATGATGAAGAAGAAGAAGAAGAAGAAGAAGAAGAAGAAGAAGAAGAAGAAGAAGAAGAAGAAGAAGAAGAAGAAGAAGAAGAAGAAGAAGAAGAAGAAGAAGAAGAAGTAGATGAAGAAGACAGGAGAAGAAGTAATCAGAGTTACTGTACCTCTGATGTTACTTCATTATTAGAAAATGGAAATTATCACTCCTTTCTCACAAGCAAGTGTCCAGAACTAAGAAAATATTCAACTCAAAAAGACTTTCTATCGCGATTTGCTATCTGAGTACTCATTTGATCAGTTTTTTGCATGAGACCTGAATAATTTTCATTCAGATGAGAAGATTGTTGAACGAAGTCTGGTTCCTAAAAATAAGTAAGAATGTACACTTTCAAAATAATTGCAGATCTGAGTTCAATATTAGAAATCCATAATACCATATCAAAGCCCATCAACCGAACCCTTGGGCCGGTTCCCAAGCTCGGGATTTAGCCAAGTTCTAGACTTTAAAACAGCTGGAGTCAGAAAATTTGCATTCCAAATCGTAGTCGTAGTTTTTATGACAATCTTTATTTTCTAATTTCTATAATATTGAAACGTTTTTTCTTGACTAAATGAAACATTCCTAAAACGATTCAAAATAGCTGAAACTTTACACTATTTTCTCTTTATTTTATTTTGTGCTCAATTTTCTAGTTTTTCGAAAAACTTGGACTACGACTACGCCCCGCTTCGGAAAGCCAATTTTCTGACTCCAGCTGTTTAAAGTCTAGAACTTGGCTAAATCCCGAGCTCGGAAACCGGCCCTATGTTGATGGGTTTTTATGTGGTATTATGGATTTCTAATTGAACTCAGATCTGCAATTACATTAAAAATAATTGTACAGTCTTAAGCTGCGTTTACACCAAAGTTATTAACAAAATGTTTATAACTTAATCTTCATAGATTCTTATAGAGCAGAGCCGCACGTTGTTACCCCAAAAATAACAACACACTATAACCAGTTAGAAAAAGTTCATTAAAACCGAGGTTACAAGCATCAACAACAACTTTAACGGAGTCAATAAACTGACACGTGAAGAAATTCACGGTAAATGCCATGTTCCTACCCAGTTTCACTTAATTCTGTCAGTATTGTATGAACGGAAAGCATTGATACTATTTATGAGGAATTCTGTCAGTTTACAATGAATCTTTATATAGTGAGATTCACTTCAAACTGTCAGTATTGTTTAAATGGAAAGCATTGATGTAACTTATGAGGAATTCTGTCAGTTTACAATGAATCTATCTATAGAGAAATTCACTTCAAACTGTCAGTATTGTTTAAATGGATAGCATTGATGTTACTTATGAGGAATTCTGCCAGTTTACAATGACCCTATCTATAGAGAGATTCACTTCAAACTGTCAGTATTGTTTAAATGGATAGCATTGATGTTGCTTATGAGGAATTCTGCCAGTTTACAATGAACTTCTCTATAGTGAGTTTCACTTAAAACTGTCAGTATTGTTTAAATGGAAAGCATTGATGTTACTTATGAGGAATTCTGCCAGTTTACAATGAATCTTTATATAGTGAGATTCACTTTAAACTGTCAGTATTGTTTAAATGGATAGCATTGATGTTATTTATGGGGAATTCTGCCAGTTTACAATGAATCTTTATATAGTGAGTTTCACTTAAATCTGTCAGCATTCTTAGTGATTAACTCCAATGCTCCCCAATTCAGCCAATTCTGACACTTTTTAGTGAACTTCGCTACAGAGCCAATTGCATCATCGTAACAGCAACCTGTTTTATACAGACCAATGCACTCGCTCGGCTATGCTGTGTGCTTATATTATGCTATGTTATTCTGTGTTACTCGGTTTTCGTGTTATTTGGCTGGCCAGAAAAAACACTGATCTAAAAGAAACAGCCCAAACTGTGTCGAATGATACCTGGCTCTCAGGCTACAGTGTAAAACAGGCTCTCAGGCCACAGTGTAAAACAGGCTCTCAGGCTACAGTGTAAAACAGGCTCTCAGGCTACAGTGTAAAACAGGCTCTCAGGCTACAGTGTAAAACAGGCTCTCAGGCTACAGTGTAAAACAGGCTATGTCTAGTCTGGTTTTGATCAGGGCTAGGAATTTGAAGAGAATGGATGTTGGAAGATGGTTATGTAGTAGTATATATGAGATCTATAATATAAAATCGGTCGAGTCATTTTTAAGAAAATCGTGAAAAACATGGTTTTTTAGTAATCATCCGCCATTTTTCTCAAGAATATTACGGAGCTCCTGCAATTTTCCCAGAATTGAGACTCTTGTCAGTTGATAGGGCTTACAAATAGGGTTTACAATTTGAAGAAAGCCGTTTTCGAGAAAACCGTGAAAAACATTGTTTTTTAGTGATTATCCGCCATTTTTTTAAGAATATTACGGAGCTCCTGCAATTTTCCCAAAAATGAGACCCATGTCAGTTGATAGGGCTTACAAATAGCTATCCATGGTAATAAATTTGAAGAAAATCGTTAGAGCCGTTTTCGAGAAAACCGTGAAAAACATGGTTTTTTAACCATTATCCGCCATTTTGAATTGAATTTTATTGAATTTTTCATTGTCGGATCCTCATGGTATAAGTACCTTAAGTTTAAAATTTCAAGTCTATCGGTTGATTAGGAATGGAGTTATCGTGTTCACAGACACAGACACACACACCACACCACACACACACACACACACACACACACACACACACACACAACACACACACACACACACACACCACCACACACACACACAGACCAACACCCAAAAATCATTTTTTTTGGACTCAGGGGACCTTGAAACGTATAGAAAACATGAAATTTGGGTACCTTAATTTTTTTGGATAGCAATACTTTCCTTACCTATGGTAATAGGGCAAGGAAAGTAATAATAAAGAAGATAATTGGCTTATACACTTACGGGATAGGAAATACACGAAGGCTATGTCTAGACTGGTTTTGATCAGGGCTAGGAATTTGAAGAGAATGTTTGTTGGAAGATGGTTATGTAGGAGTATATAAGATCTTCTATAGTATATAATAAAGAAGAGAATTGACTTATACTCGTACGAAATAGAATAGGAAAATTATGTTTGACGCAACATCACGTCTGAACTACTGAACTGATTAAGATGAAATTTTGCATATAGATTTTTAATTAACCGAGGATAGTTACAGGCCTATTTTCAATTTTTCAAAATTTCATTACGTCAAGTTTTCAGTTTGTCAAGTTTTATAACCCTTGCCGAGCATGGGGTACCTGCTAGTCTAATATATAATAAAGAAGAGAATTGGCATATCACGTACGGGATAAGAAATATATGAATAACGTATCATCACGTCTGAACTATTCAACTGATTTCGCATATAGATTCTTAATTTACCGAGGATGGTTATGGGCCTTTTTCAAATTCTTCAAGGTCTCAGAGGGTAAAGTTTTTAATCAGACCCTTGCAGAGCACGGGTCACCTGCTAGTCTAAAAAGTCTAAATATATTTATATTTAACTAGCCGTCAGGCTTGCTTCGCTCGCCATATCAGTCTAGCCAGGGGGCTCCGCCCCCTGGACCACCGACTGGATCGTCCAAAAGTGAAATCAGTTTCCAAATGAGCATTTTTATCATAATTTAGGACATTCCAGTCGGGGGTCCAGACTAAACGTCTGGCTAAACGGATATGGCGAGCGAAGCGAGCCTGACGGATAGTAATATAGTATTCCCAGGATTGAAGTAGTAGTGCCCAGTCAATTTTTCCGCGATAAATACATTTAAATCTTCAACTTGGTGCAAACCTAACAAAGTCAACTCAATTTAATGCCAACCTTACAAAATTATTAATTTAGTTGCCAGTTAACAACTGTTTCGAAGAGGTAGTATACTCTATCTACATTATAGTTCTATAGTAACATATGATATGGAAATTTCAATTATAATTAAGAGATTGGGAGAAGAAGAATAAACATGCTAAAAGACGAACTTCAAACCCTTAAAAACAACCCTTAGAGTTAAAATATTGCCAAAAGATTTCTTAGTGCGCCTCTAAAGGGCCAACTGAACATACCTACCAAATTTGAACGTTTTTGGTCCGGTAGATTCTTAGTTATGCGAGTGAGTGAGTGAGTGAGTCAGTCAGTCAGTGAGTGCCATTTCGCTTTTATATACATATAGATAAGAGTATGAAAAGTTATACACTATGGTTAATTGTTGAATCTCTATATCAAACAATAAAATGAATGATGTAAGATATTATGATTCAATTTCATCTGGAACGAGGACTGAGGTTAATGGTTTCATGTCTAAGTGCCGGTTGCACAAAAGCCGGTTAAATTTTAACCGTGATTAATTTCAAGAGAACCAATCAAAGAATGCCTTCAAGAAAAGACTACTTCTCTGATTGGTTCACGTGAAATTAATCACGGTTAAAATTTAACTGGATTTTGTGCAACCGGGCTCAATAATACGATTTTAAAGTTTATCAAGGGAATTATTCTTTGGAAACATATTCAAAGTAAAAATAGTTAAAAAACATTTTTCTTGTAAATGTCGAGGTCGAGGTCTCTACTAGATTGAAATGTCTCATAGTTTCAAAGAAATTTGATCCAGAATACATTCTTAACTTATGAATGAGTAGGCCTACATCACAATTTATCATTATACACTTCTTTTACTACATTATCGAAGAACAGAAAACTCGATAGTGAACGAGACACGATATCAGTAACTGACATCATAAGAATCGTCGCAGAAGTCCTGCAATTGGCTGATGAAAGTGAAAGCTCTGACAAGACACGCCCTCTGACCAATAGTAGACCGGCTACAAGGTGTGAGAGTATCGGCCAATCAGAGGCTTCCATACATACGCTCAGCGTTTAATTCGAACAGCTTACCAATATCAAAAATAAGAAGCTTGCAATAGTATTTATTAAATGTAATTTTATTTATTTTCCTATCACTTCATAATTGCATCATTAGCTGAAACATGCTGTGAGTAAACAATTTTAAAGAGGGTACTTAGATTTCTATTTTTATTTGTATTCAAGAGTAGCCTAAGGAGAAAATACAGCTTACCAATTGTCAATATTATTGAACTTCACTCTTCAAGGAATTTCATATTACATACATAATTATCGTTGAAAATTAACGATATTTGAAAAATATTCATCTTAGAATAGTCTCAGACATGATATTTTTTCTGACAATGATAGCAATGAAATAGTAAGAGCTAAGTCTTATTTTCCATCCTCAAAATAAAAATGATGCGTGACTATGATAGAAAAATTAATTTTGAATATTGAAAATTAACTTCGATAGTACTATTTTATTCAGTGTATTATTTATTCAAAGTACAGTAGTTCTTTAATAGTATAGTGCTTTGATCTTTAATGTAATTAGTGTCTCATAGACCAGAGTTCAATGTTCCACAGAGATACAATCAAGTGCTTCATGAAACAATAATTCCTTTATCCCGAATTTATCGTTGATAATCAAAAATCTCGATGTGCAACTCTTTCTCCAAACAGAAGTTCACAGAGTTGCTTTCAACATGCAATTAACCAGAGTCTATTTAATAAATGATTAAATGATTATGATCTATAAATGATTATAATCTGAAGCGGTTGTATTTGATCAATTTCCTGAGAGATTAACTAATCAGTTAGGAGATTAAAGAAATTGGCCACATATTACGTCAAACTCTATTAGCTCTTTAATAGGCTAAACTAAGCTTCAAATACATGTCTTGGATTGTGAGTGACGGAGATCATAGATTAAAGTAGTAATGGAGGTTTAAGTTTTAAACTGAAAGTATGTTTTACAGTTTTTATGGAAATTGAATTTTAAATGAAATAAATTAAATTGAAATTCTTTATTAGCTCAATGGCAGAAATGTCTTGTAGCCAAAGAAAGTCAACTGAGTTTGATTACTAATAATTCACTTGATAATAAAAAGATCATATCTTCGTATATCTCAATTTTTTTGAAACTGATTTATTGTAAAGATGAATTCATCAACTATCTATAAGCACAAATTTATCTATCCTATTATATTAAGCGAGCAATTTCTGTATTTATATATCTGGTTATTTCTATATCTGGTTATTCTTATATGTGGTTATTTTTATATCCGGCTATTTTTATATCTGGTTATTTATGTTTAACGGATCTCGAAAACGGCTCTAATGATTTTCACGAAATTTGGAACATAGTAGGTTTATGATATAAAGATTCGATTGCACTAGGTCTCATCCTTGAGAAAACTCGCTGAACGACATTAAAAGGATAATTCATCCTTGGCTGAAACAGCTGTGGATAGTAAAAAAGTGAGTAAGTTAAAAATCAAAATATTGCATCCCCGAAATTCATAAGATGACGTATAGCCAGCTGTGAAATATAAACACGATCATTTTAGAGAATTGTGTTTTGTTTATCAATAAATAAGAATAATGAGCGAAGCTCGGTGCCCCGATATTAATATAATAAAAGAAAGAATTGGCTTATACATTTATGGGATAGAAAATTCACGAATGACGCATCATCACGTCTGAACTACTGGACTGATTAACTTGAAATTCTGCATATACATTCTTAATTAACCAAGGATGGTTATAGGCCTATTTTAAATTCTTCAAGATTTCAGTAGGTCAAGTTTTCATTTTGTCAATTTTTAATTAGACCCTTTCGGAGCACTGGTTACTTGCTAGTCTATATAATAAGAGAGAGATAAGAGAGAGAGAGAGAGAGAGTGAGAGTAGGGTTGTGTTTGTTCGTTTGTTCGCATCAAAACATGTCAACTTATAATCAATAATGTGATGTATGGCTGTGTCTTGATATGACCGTAGTAGGCTATTTTGTTTTAATACAACAATAACTTCATTCAAACTCTAGAAAATCAATGAAAGTATACAGTAAATGAATAAAAATCCGGATCCATGCCTTGATGATTACGCACTTCCCTGTTGAAGTGGGCTTGAACGATTTCATTAACTTCAATTATCTCCTCATAAAATAGAAAAATGAAAGTAAATGGATACTAAAATAAATGAAGTAATGGATGACTGCAGCTCAATCATCAGATAAATTGTAATTTGCAATTTGTTGACTTCAATTAGAGTTAACGGAAGGAAAAGAGTTCAGTGAACTGAGCTTGAAACATTCAATTATTTTCAATTTCATGTTTCTTAAATTTCCATGTCATGAAGCTGATATCGGCTTGATAATCTATACAATAATAAAGGAAATAACTGGCTTATACATTGATTATTATAGAAATTACTTGAACCTACCCTTTTCATAATATTTTACATAAAGACAACTAAAATTTCGAGCACTCAACAAAATTAATTAACTTTTTGAATGGCTTACTTTTAATATTGAATACTTATCTCTCATCTATACTATATAATGAAGGAAAGAACTGGCTTATACACGTACAGCACAGGAAAACTATGTTTGACGCATCATCACGTCCAAACTACTGGACTGATCAACTTGAAATCCTGCATATAGATTCTTAATTAACTGAGGATGGTTATAGGCTCATTGTAAATTCTTCAAGATTTCATTACGTCGAGTTTTCTGTTAGCCAAGTTTGAAAATATACCCTTGCGGAGCACGGGTTACCTGCTAGTTATTCAATGGAATAAAATGAAGCCTATAGATGCATTATTGATTCAAATACATTACTTCAATATGGATGATAAAATTAAATGGATGGTTACAGGCTCATTGTAAATTCTTCAAGATTACATTACGTCAAGTTTTAAAATAGACCATTGCGAAGCACGGGTTACCTGCTGGTATTATATTATATAATATAAAAGCGAAATGGCACACACTCATTGACTGACTGACTCACTCACTCACTCACTCGCAGAACTAAAAATCTACCGGACCAAAAACGTTCGAATTTGGTAGGTATGTTCAGTTGGCCCTTTAGAGGTGCACTAAGAACGGATTTGGAAAAATTTCCAAAGATACGCCCAAAATCTGCGTTTTTCCAGCGTTTTTTTAGCGTTTTCTCAGCTTTATCGAGAAAAATGAACAGAAAATGTTAAAATTCAGTACAGAAGCTCAGCTAGGGTGTAATAATGTTGTGTTAGAAGGAATTCGCAATAACGCCAAAGACACGCCCAAAATTAGCGTTTTTTACTTTTTCTCAGATTTATCGAGAACAAATGAACAGAAATTGTTCAAATTTACTACAGAAACTCAGCTTTGACATTGGTTTTCTGATGGAATGAAGCACGCTTAAATGAAAAAAGCAGGCGAGCAAAGCGAGCCCGCTGATCTCATTTTTGGACGATCCAGTCGGGGGTCCAGGGGGCGGAGCCCCCCTGGCTAGGCGGATATGGCAAGCGAAGCGAGCCTGGCGGCTAGTATTATATAAAAATGTACATTGGAAATCGATAAATATTGTAGACATCAGGCTTCAGCTGAAGTGATACTAATACTGATACCTTGATACAATTCCATTTGAATTTCAGTCTAAAATTTCGGTAAGTACCTAATGATGAGCATGTATGATGAACTGTTTGTTCATGAAATTGGCATGACATGCATGTTTATCATGCATGTTCTACCGTTAGTGGCCAGCCTGAGACCAGAGATGACAGAAATAATCAATAAATAATAAAAAATATAAAATATATCATAAAAATAATAAAATATAGTTTTCGTTACTCTATTCTGAGACACAGAAGTGTCGCGCGTAATCAGTGAGCGAGCGAGGTTACGCTCGAAGCACCAAGTGACTGAGTGAACTATCGCAGCAAAGAGAAAGCGACAGTTTGAAGTCGGCTTGCCTCCATCAGCTGTTCGCCTTTTAAACGTTCAAGGTGACAAATTCGCCAGGCGATGCGTTTCACAATAGCTGCAATGTTTTAGGCATCGCTTGGTTACATCATTGGAAAAGATGGATAGTATGACATAGAGAGAAGGTAGTATAAAAAGAAAATATAGAAAAGATAGTAATTAGAAGACTAATAATTGAATAATTAGAAGATAATTCATGGTATAGGGTGTTTAAAATCCAAATTTCAAGCCGAATCTTGTTTGACAGGCCACAAAATATGGAAGGACATTGATCCTTCTAAAGATCAACATAACATAATAAAGACAACAACAAGACGAATTTCAAGACGAATTCCAAGATGAATTTCGTTTGCTTGAGCCACAAATTTGGAAGGATATTAATCCTTCTAAAAATCAACATAACATAATAAATAAAATCAAGAAAACACTAAGGAATAATGTTGTTCATTACTCCGTACTCAAGTCAATTACTGATGGCTATCGATGATTATTATATTTATTATTTTTCGCCACACTGCACAGAAAGCAGCTGTTTTCCAGTCCCTACGTAGATCTGGAAGACATTGCAGACGACTCTCGTCTGACGTCAGAACAGGTTTCATTCCGGCCTAGGCCGGAAAGAGTACCCTTTCCAGCCGCTAACATTGAACTAAGAAAGGTGATCAAAAAACTTTTCATTATTTGTGTTCATTATTCAATAATCAAAACATTTATAATAATATCACTTATTGTCATTTGAAAGAATAAAAAAGTATAAACTCAACCTCCCACATAATTGAACATCATCTTTTAGGTTATTTAGACAAATCAGAATAAAAAATATAAATACTTGGACAATTTCCTGATGTTTAGATTACCTCAGATTTGCTAGAGCTATCACCTTCCACTTCTGCTTTCGGAAGTGCTTAGTAAACAACTATTCTCATATATAATATATTGTTTATTTTTGTGTGTGGCGAAAAATAGCGTTCGCACCACGGGCAAAAATGTTTGTCCGGCTCTCAATCTTTGCTAGTCCTCGGCCTACGGCCTCGGACTTGAAAACCGATTTCGAGCCGGAAAAATCTCATTTTCTGCTCTAGGTGCGAAATATACTATATTATTGATGATTACAATTAGTGTGTTGTTGGGGTGAGAGTGTATTAGCGGCACACTATGAGAGAATATCAGCGTCTCATAGCTTCACAAAAAAGCTATAGTGAGGTCTACGTTATAATGGCAGTTTACCCAGAAGAAGAGACGAAGAGAGAGAGAAAAAGGATGATAGATGCTAGAAGGAGATGCAGAAGAACGGTAAGAAAGTAACTATAATAACTGGCAGATGGAAAATTTGTTATAAAATGTGAATAGGTCAACTCGAAATTAGGTCAAAATAATTGGACAATTGTAAAAAGTATTATTTCCATGCCCAATCTGCTGGTCATTGCATTGATCCATTATTTTGCATTGTTACTTTGCATTGATCCATTGTTATATTACAGGGACTTGTGAAAGGCCAATTTCAAGAGAATACTGCAAAATAAGCAATAAAAATTGAAATTCTAGTCATAAACGCAGAAAGAAAATTCTCAAACATCATCTTTGATTACTGACTTTTAAAATGTATAGTTTATTACTTCGCCGACTTGAATCTTTTGTTTCCAAATTAATATTTCTAAAAAATGAATTTCCTTCGCTGTGAATCCATCGATATCCCAACTAAACGCAGTACCATTTAGTACTGAACTCATCGGTCTATTGTCTTGTTAAAATTGACCACCTCGCGTTCAAACTCTCTAGAATGCAGTGAATGCAAAACTCATTGGACTATTGTCTTGTTAAAATTGACTCTCTAGAATGCAGTAAAATCAAAATAAATCTCAGCTCACTCCAAGGCTTTTCAACTTTATCTTTGTGGCTTCAGCGTTTACTTCCAAGCTAGTTAAATATATTGTAATAAAGCATTGGTCAAATTCTCCCAATATTTTCTGCATTGATAGTTGATTTTTGATCAGATTCAAGATATTATGATTTTGTATAATAGCTCTGTTACTGAATACTTTATGTGTTCACAATCGTATATTCTGCTTTGAATATAATTTTGTTATAGATGTTGTATTTTTTTTGTGCAGTTGAGAAGTTGATATTGTGGTAATTATTCATATTGAATGACTATTTCATATTTTGACAATTTCTTAGTCTTTTTCATTCAAGATGTTTTATTGTTTCCTTCGACTGAGTATTTTTTTTCTTTGACGATTGTTACATCACTTCATGATGTATGGCGATGAAGGATTATTGATTGATTGATAAATGAATATTCTAATTATACCATTAGCATATCAACTTTCAACTGCAACATAGACAATTCTCTCACTCTTATTAATCCTTTTCCTCAACCTTCTGTGAAAGTTATTGTATCGAATGGAGTTGACTGAGTTGACTGGGTGATAATAATATTTCAAAACAAAAAATTATTGACATATATTTACTTTTAAAAACAAGAACGACGTTTCTCCTTGCAAATTTTTGATCACTTATCCAAACTTTTCAACCCACTTCCAGTTATATTTTTTCTTTGATTCTCCATACAATTTCCAGAATTTCTTCTTTCAGATCTTTTCAATTTCTTCATTTAGAGGCAACAAAACTCATCTTTTGTATCTTGTATGTATCTCGCAAGTATGTTACAAATCTAAAGAATACTAGTAGTTCTGTAAACAGTAGACCTCACGCAGTATTCTCATCCTTAACTACCTGATTGAAACTATAGACCTCATGGAAATACAGCAATAGACTGGCTTCTCCACACATCTGTGTAATTACTTGTCAGCTGATTTATGATGAATAATTCTATAGTCTGATTTTTACTCTAATATGGGCGTATGAAGGAGGCTCCTTTTTCCTTTTATATTATCCTTGAAATGCAAAATTTCCAAAAACCTTGTATATACGTCGACGCGCAATTTAAAAAGGAACATACCTGTCAAATTTTATGAAAATCTATTACCACGTTTCGCCGTATATGCGCAACATAAAAACATTTAAACATTAAGAGAAATGCCAAACCGTCGACTTGAATCTTAGACCTCACTTCGCTCTGTCAATTACCCATTTGAAACATCTCAAAGTGGAGTTCCACTTGGAGGCTGACTTGGACCTCTTTTCTCTCTCACGCTCTCTCTTTCTCTCTCGACTATTCCAGCCTCATCATCATCATAAGACAAGTTCTTATGCAATATCAGCCAGCTATGAAACAACTAGATAAGTAACTTTCTAAAACAGGAAGATAACACTAGACTCTTCTATTTCTTTCTAGTTCTTACTGGACCACTATGTCGACCTTCTCCTTCGCTCTCTTTCACCCTCTCTCTCTCGTTTTCTCACTCTCTCTCTCTCTCTCTCTCTCTCTCTCTGGTTTCTCTCGCTCTTTCTCTTTCTCTCATTCTCACCAGAAGTTATCACTCTGTCTTTATCTTGCATTGTTTCAATTTTTCTCGTTCTCTCCAGAAGTGATCCATACCTTCAGCAGGTGGCAGAGAGAAAAAATTAATAATTCTCAACCAAATCGCCACAATAATCATTCACAACCTCAGCCTGACCTTGAAAGTTAGAGTGGTTATGACACGTTTTTTGAACTCACCCAACTAGGTCAATTTTATTGGTATAAGTGACAGAGTTTTGTGGCTATAGTGAAGTCATGTGCATGGATGTTTGTGATGGAATGTGATCCATGCATGATAAAGGGTTATGAGACTGAAAAATGAAAATCAAAAGAAACTTGTAGCACTTGGGTATGTGTGAGACTTCTATTCAAGTAAAAACTTCTATTCATTTAGCGTACGACTTAGAATAGCTATATTTTTGCGAGATAGTCTCTTGTCATTCTATCCTTACTAGGAAATATATATATATAACCTTCCTTCAAGGGACTCCCCACCAACAAAAGCCATAAGAATTTATTATTTAATGTCAGAATATATTATTATTTGAAGACGGATATCCAAAGCTGGGTTTTCGTTTGTGCGTAAATGCCGTCGTCGACCACAACAGGGTGAGGATCTCAGATTGGGTAGATTTCAATTTGTCCAAATAACCTAAAAGATTATGTTCAATTATGTTTTAATGGGGGAGGTTGAGTTTAGACGTTTTTATACTTTTAAATGGCAATATGTTGATCTTAAATGTTTTGATTCTTGAATAATAAACACACATAATGAAAAGCTGTTCTAGCACACTTGAAATTTGGACAATATTAATGTCAACAATGCTTGTCGTCGACGACTGCGGAAGTTTACTTACAAACGAAAATGCACCTTGAGATGGAAATATACACCTGGGCTTCCTCAGGCAGTACTATTTAATCTTTAACATTTCCAGGATACGCTCTACCCTCACATCAAGCCTACGTCAAATTGATGAAGGCTACTTGAAAGTAATAAGGAATTCAATACAAAGGAATAGATAATGATTTTTTTAAGAAAAATTTCCGACCGAAGTGAAATTGAATTGTTTGAATGAGCAGAGATTACTTAATGATGTGACAATACTGCTGAAGACTGGATATGCTAGAATATGTGAAAAAATGCTGAAAATGCTGAAGACGGTAGACTTGCTTTTCCTCCAAAAATTTCATGAAACGATTACTGTAATTCTTCATAGTTTATCAATAAAATATCGGGGACCGAGCTTCGCAGTGGAGTACAAAAGCATAAAAAATTTATTACAAAAGAAGAAATTATGATAAGGTTCATAGCATTCATACAGAAATGTTCTATCTAATCACAGTGAATTGATATTGATTTCCAGGAGAATGCAAAAATCTCCCTCACAAAGGCCCAGTTGCACAAAAGCCGGTTAAATTTTAATCCTGATTAACTTCACGTGAACCAAATCAGAGAGGACCATTTCAAAAAGATGGATCTACTGGAATTAATCAGGATTGAAAATAGCCCGTCTTTTTTGCAACCGGCACCAAGTACCAGATTGAATGATTACAAAAGTTCAACAGCTGAGTCATAATTTTGACACAGTCCCACACACATGAACTCGCTCACTCACTTCCATCACCAACTGACGACGAAATAATTATTATCATCTGTTTTTCCAAGGATGAATAAAAATAATCCTTTTAATGCCCTTCAGCGAGTTTTCCCAGGGATGAGACCTAGTGCAATCGAATCTTCATATTATAAACCCACTATGTTCTGAATTTCGTGAGAATCGTTAGAGCCGTTTTCGAGATCCAGTGAAATACAAACATATAAGCATCCAAACATCTAAATATTTAAACATCTAGACATCTAAACATCTGAGCATCTAAACATATAAACATATAAACAGAAGTTACTTGTTTAATAGTAGGTATAGGATTTTGAGATAGAGATCGAAAAATAGTTTGAACAGCCAAAGATAAAATCATCGATTTGGACGAGAGTGAATATTTTAGTGAAAGAGTGAATTATTTAGTATCCAAACCAAATCAAACATCAAACTAAATTTCAAAAAATGAAAAATGATTAAAATAATGATAATATTCTATATAAAATGATAAATGATGATCATTCTAAAGGGTACCCCATACTTTAATAATATAGCCCAGAGTAGTTTCATGATTTTGGGTACTATTATACGTGCCTACAATTTTCCCATTACGATAAAGACATTATTTTTCCACTACATGAAATTACACCGAAGTATGACTCATAAATTAGCCAACTCTTTCCCATCATAATCAGCTCCCTTAGCAAGTCATTAGTTTTAATGAGAGCCTCTATTCTACAGGGGGCAAATTCTTTATTGCGTTGAAGGTCTTGAGAGGACTTGAGTAATCCATTAACTGATATGCATGGATAGTTATTCTTGTAGCCAGCATTAATTGCCATGATGCAATCAATCCACAGCATTCACTTTTTATGTTCTCCCTTTGAAAAGCAATATTCTCAAAAAGCGTTTGCGTTTTATGTTTTCCTTTTGAAAACAATTTTCAAAGAACAGAATTGCATTTGATTGATAATCGATTTGCCAGAGGAGATATTAATAGCTGTTTGAAGATCTTATTGATTAGAGTAGATATTTATTACAAATAACGTTCAGTTAAGATTATTGATAGATAATTTTATTACAATAATAAAGTAATAATGTGGAATGAAATACTCGTACAAGTCTAATATATTCGGTTCATTTCAATCAAATGGCTAGGCACACACCAGTTAGTCAAGACAAGACAAGACATGATCAGACACGTCTAGTCACAATACTTAGTTGCTTATGACGCAACACACACTGATTAGTCATTGAAATTAGACATGTCTTCATAAGCAACTAAGAAAAGTATTGTGACTGAACGTGTCTGATCATGTTTCCTACTCTGAGTCTGATACATACTCTCCTCAATGCACCGCTACAATCTTAAGGTGCGTACAGATTTACGCGCCGCGAACATGAGCAATTCACTTCTAATCAGCTGACTATATCTGTATTTTTACAGAAACGGTATAAGATATAGATATAAAAAGCTTGGCATCAGCTGATTAAAAGTGAATTGTTCATGTTCGCGGCGCGTAAATCTGTACGCACCTTTAGAAATACTTGGTACAGTACTGATAATATCCGTAGAGCTTACAGTCATCTAAATTTAAAAATTTACTCTGCGAATATAATTAGGGAATGAACAATTTGTGAAGTGAACAACTACAAGACTTTTTCAGATTATGTGTAACCTTATCTAAATTTGGGAGAGGAATAACACAAGGTTACCTTATTTTTTCTCTCCCTATCATTATGATGATATATATAAATCAATCTATATAAAAGTGAAATGGCACTCACTCACTGACTGACTGACTGACTCACTGACTGACTCACTCGCAGAACTAAAAATCTACCGGACCAAAAATGTTCAAATTTATTAGGTATGTTTAGTTGGCCCTTTAGAGGCGCACTAAGAACGGATTTGAAAAAAATTTCCAAAGATACGCCCAAAATCTGCGTTTTTCCAGCGATTTTTTGCTTTTTCTCAGATTTATCGAGAACAAATGAACAGAAATTGTTCAAATTTAGTACAGAAGCTAAGATAAGGTGTAATAATGTTGTTTTAGAAGGAATTAGAAATAACGCCAAAGATACGCCCAAAATCTGCGTTTTTCCAGCGTTTTTTTGCGCTTTCTCAGCTTTATCAAAAACAAAAAATGTTCAAATTTACTACAGAAGCTCAGCTGGGGTGTAATAATGTTGTGTTGGAAGAAATTTGAAATAACGCCAAAGATACACCCAAAATTAGTGTTTTTTTGCGTTTTCTCAGTTATTTCATCAAGTTATAGACAGAAGATTTTCAAATTTGGTACAGAGGTTGAGCTAGGGTCTAAAAATTTCGTGATGAGGTGACTTCATCAAATATGAATATTTCATCAAAGATACGCCCAAAATCAGCGTTTTCTCAGCTTTTCTGCGTTTTCTCAGTACTTTGACTTTCTGATGGAATGAAGCATGCTCAAATGAAAAATAAGCGACCCCGCGATCTCATTCTTGGACGATCCAGTCGGGGGTCCAGGGGGCGGAGCCCCCTTGACGGATATGGCGAGCGAAGCGAGCCTGACGGCTTGTAAAGAATAAAGTCAAGATGAGGTTGACACAACAATTCTCGAGTTGAAACTAATATTCTTCTAACAATGTCTTGTGAAACAGCTATCATTATTGGATAAGCTAATAACAGTCCTAACATTTTTATCATACGACTCGCCGTAAATGGTTGACTGATTCGAACAACGCTGCAACGAAATCGTTAATTAGTGTATTTGAGATTCACTACAAATTGTCAGAGTTTGATGAATGGAAAGCATTATATATTTGTTATTTGTAATGTTGTCAGCTTGAATTGAATACCACTGTAGCTCATTAACAAGAATGACAACGTGTTTATAAAATTTGGGTCTCAACGACTGGAAGAGCTCAAAGTTCCTTGACATGGACGGATTTCTATTTATTAAAAAGGTACTGATTATGGGAGCTTCATAGTTATGTGACAGTAGATAAAGATGAGAACACAGTCCAGTGGAAATTTATGTGACAATAGAGAATAGATTGAAATGCAGTCCAGTAGAAAGCGACTTACAAATATTTTAAACAATTTTCTAATTATTATAAGGACACTATTGTTTATGTTTTAATTGAATTTATGATTATGGGAGCTTCAATAATTAAGTAACAGTTGAGAGTAGATTTAGATGCTTTCCAGTGAGATACAAATTACAATACAATGTTTCGAATAATTTTCTCATTGACCGAACGTAGTGAGGTCTACATTTCAACTCGATTTTCTTTTGTCTGTCTGTCTGTAACGCGATTACGGCCAAACGCGTTGATAGAATTCGATGAGATTTTGGCAGGAATATTCCTTTTCCAACTGCGCGTCGATGTATACACAAGGTTTTTTGAATTTTGCATTTTAAGGATAATATGAAAAGAAAAGGAATTTCTCCATTCTCTGATATCACTATATTATAATTATCATCTACTTTGAAGATAGGATCAATCAGACTATAGAATTATTCATAATCAATCAGCTGACAAGTGGATCATTCATTGCATGCATTACACAGATGTCTGGCCGTGTCTATAAGGTAGGGTTTCAATATTTTTTATGATGCGTGCCCATCAGTATCAATATTCTCACATTTGAAAAAACAAATTTAATAGGTGATTGAAAATAAAATAAAGAATGATTAAATGAACTGAATAATGCTGAAGAAATTATAATATTCTGGATTGAAAAAAATGTATTTTAAAATAGTTGAGGAATATTTTTATCAGATGGAAAGATTATCACGAAACTGGATAAATCATCATAATATGGGATACAAATTCAAGCGTGTACTGAGTTTTTGATCTTGGAGAAAAAATATAACAGTTTTTAAGAGTAAATTATGATTCAACTGTGAATTGTGATTCAACTTGAACAGATGACATCAGATAATTGTGGATAAGAAAACTGCGTGAGGTCTACTGTTCACTGAACTACTAGTTAATTAATTAAGTGACAGTTGAGTGTAGATTCAGATGTTGTCAAGTGAGAGACAAATTACACATGTTTGAAATAATTTTCTTATCAATATGAGGACACTATTGTTTATGTTTTAATTGAATTTACGACTATGGGATCTTCATTAATTATGTGACACTATCGAGTATCTGTGCCGGTTGCACAAATTTTAATCGTGATTAATTCCATGAGAACCAATCAGAGAAGCCGTCTTATCAAAAACGCCTTCTCTGATCAGCTCCCATGAAATTAATCACGATTAAAATTTAACCGGCTTTTGTGCAACCGGGCCTCTGTCTTTGTAATCAGGTCTTTGTAAGCTACTGATCAACCGTTATAAACTGCTGTATAGGTTTCCGAACAGAATGTAATACACGTTTTATTATTTTTTGGTTGAAATTCCAAAGCGAGTGCAGCTATTGTAAACTGTTCTATTCAATTTCATTGACATATCAGGCGGCCCCTATTTCTATAACAGTTCAAGCATATGATAAAGGAGTGGACAATGACTAGTTCAGTCAATGTACTTGAGATCAAAATAGATTGGGTTGTAAAAATGCATAGTCCTTGATCAGTCTTTTGAAACATCTAATCTAAATTTTGAAGAACACATGCTTATACCAATTTGTTGATTTAAAAGTAAATTATAATTTTTTTTCTTGATCTATATTATATTATACTTATATTATCAACTAGCCGTCAGGCTCGCTTCGCTCGCCATATCCGTCTAGCCAGGGGGCTCCGCCCCCTGGACCCCCGACTGGATCGTCCAAGAATGAGATCAGCAGGCACGCTTCGCTCGCCTGCATTTTTCATTTGAGTATTTTTATCATATGTTAGGACAATCTAGTAGGGGGTCCAGACTAAACGTCTGGCTAAACGGATATGGCGAGCGAAGCGAGCCTGACGGCTAGTAATATAATATTCCCAGGATTGAAGTAGCAGTGCCCAATCAATTTTTCCGCGATAAATGCATTTAATTCTTCAACTTGGTGCCAACCTAACAGTCAACTCAACTTAATGCCAACCTGACAAAATTATTAATTTAGTGGCCAGTTAACAACTGTTTCGAAGAGGTACTCTATCTAGATTATAGTTCTATAGTAACATATGAAATGGAAATTCCAATTATAATATTAAGAGATTGGGAGAAGAAGAATATACATGCTAAAAGACGAACTTTAAACCCTTAAAAACAACCCTTAGAGTTAAAATATTGCCGAAAGATTTCTTAGTGCGCCTCTAAAGGGCCAACTGAACATACCTACCAAATTTGAATGTTTTTGGTTCGGTAGATTTTTAGTTATGCGAGTGAGTGAGTGAGTGAGTGAGTGAGTGAGTGAGTGAGTCAGTCAGTCAGTCAGTCAGTGAGTGAGTGCCATTTCGCTTTTATTTATATAGATTATACTTATTTTATCAATACACCCATCAGCGCGACCACGAAACCAAATCACTCCCTATAATTATTGACCGAGCAAAGTGAGGTCTAAGATTCAAGTCGACAGTTTGGCATTTCTCTGAATGTTTATATGTTGCGCATTTACGGCGAAACGCGGTAATAGATTTTCATGAAATTTGACAGGTATGTTCCTTTTTTAATTGCGCGTCGACATATATACAAGGTTTTTGGAAATTTTGCATTTCAAGGATAATATAAAAGGAAAAAGGAGCCTCCTTCATACGCCAATATTGGAGTAAAAATCAGACTATAGAATTATTTATCATGAATCAGCTGACAAGTGATTACACAGATGTGTGGAGAAGCCAGTCTATTGCTGTATTTCCATAAGGTCTATAGTTTCAATCAGGTACTTGTGGATGAGAATACTGCGTGAGGTCTACTGTTCACAGAACTACTAGTTTACTGAAAAAGTTGAAGAAGTCGTACTACAGTGAGGTCCACGATATTATGGCATTATTTGATTTACATTGGTGTTGCTATCCTTGTCTATCATTCAACAGAACAGATAGCGCTATTCTTTTCTAGCTCCGCAAAGTGGCCAGATTGTTTTTTTTTTTAACAATGTGGAAATAAATAATTAGTTAACAGAATATTTAAATCTCAATCATGAGAATTTATTATTCAATAATAATATTGAAAATATAATTTCTTGACGAATGACATATAAAATTATAAATTATAAATTTATAAAATTTGTCATTTAATGATCATTTTAATCAAGATTGCACAGTCAATCCTCTTTTTCTTCTTCTTCTTCATGTTCGGTCTCCATGGCGGAGGTTGACTATCATGAAGGCGATTTTCATTTTACTAGTAGTTCTGTGAACAGTAGACCTCACGTATTATTCTCATCCACAAGTACCTGATTGAAACTATAGACCTTATGGAAATACAGCAATAGACTGGCTTCTCCACACATCTGTGTAATCACTTGTCAGCTGATTTATGATGAATAATTCTATTGTCTGATTTTAACTCTAATATTGACGTATGAAGTAGGCTCCTTTTTCCTTTTATATTATCCTTGGAATGTAAAATTTCCAAAAACCTTGTATATACGTCGACGCGCAATTGAAAAAAGAACATACCTGTCAAATTTCATGAAAATCTATTACCGCGTTTCGCCGTAAATGCGCAACATATAAACATATGAACATTTAAACATTAAGAGAGATACAAAACTGTCGACTTGAATCTTAGACCTCACTTCGCTCGGTCAATTAACAGCTGCCCTGAATAGGTCGTTGGATGTACACTGGAACCAATCCCTTAAGTTGCGCAACCAAGATATTCGTCTTCTGCCCACTGATCTCTTGCCACTTATTTTTCCTTGCATAATAAGGTGCAATATTTCATATTTCTTCCCCCTCATTATGTGACCTAGGTACTTTAATTTCCGTTCCTTAATTGCACCAATGAGCTGTCAATATCATATCATAAATTTTTTTTTTTTTTTATTATTATAATTTTTACAAGAAGCACTGAATGGGAGAGAAAAACTAAGGATACTCCTTGTACTATTTCTCTCCCAAATTTAGATAATAATTCAAAAGTCCGAAATGAGGTTATGATTCCACTTTTCTGGAATTTAGTTCTTTTTCACTCATAAACAACTAAAAATAAGAATTTTGAAGGTTGAGAAACTGGATAGGAAACAAAAATATTACACTCAAATCACTGATAATTGAAACATTTTCACGTAATTTTACAAAATTTAGAGCCAGAAAAATAGAACTTATTATTCAGTACAGCTGTCATTGATATGCAAATACTTGTATATCATCTATAGAAGGCAGTGGCAAGGCAGAGAATAGGAAACGTTGTTCTCCCATCTTCCTCAACTGCCATTATAACGTGGACCTCACTATAGTTCAATCATTGAACGAAATGCAATATCTGATTCAATTGATATTAGAAGAAGAATCGCATCACACCATGGTTTATTTCCACCAATATTTAATACAACACTTCTTTCATTCATGATTACACTTCATTGGACACTTGAGTTGATGGGCGACTACTATAATAAAACAGGAGTGTTGTCACAGAGCAATTGAAAGTTTATGATGAAATTGATGTTACTGAATGCAATTCACTTGTTGTAGCTCGTGAAATGAAATGGAATAGTATAAGATGGAAAGAGGAAACTGCAAATAGAAGAAGAAGGAGAAGAAGAAGAAGGAGAGGGAAGAAGAAGGCAGAATAAGAAGAAGAAGAAGAAGAAGAAGAAGAAGAAGAAGAAGAAGAAGAAGAAGAAGAAGAGAAGAAGAAGAAGAAGAAGAAGAAGAAGAAGAGAAGAAGAAGAGAAGAAGAAGAAGAAGAAGAAGAAGAAGAAGAGAAGAAGAAGAAGAAGAAGAAGAAGAAGAGAAGAAGAAGAAGAAGAAACCTTAAAGAAGCCTTGTTCAATTGATTGGCAGGGACATCAATTCTAAGTGGACTTGTATCAATGAAAGCTTGGTTGACTCAAATAGAGTAGAATATTGAGGGTCTTCTCTAATCAACTCCCATCTAGAAGACAGTGTTTGTTATCCTAGTAAATTTGACTGGAAAAGCCACGCTTTTTTTTAAATTAGAAAACAAGAAGCTTGCTGGGTGCATCATCAATAATGATGATGATTATGATGCTGATGATGATGATGATGATGATGATGATGATGATATTGATGATGGTTTTGATGATGATAAGTAAAATGTTCTCGTCCATGATCTTGAACGATTTAACCGGTTCAAGGTCGAAACAATTGCTTGGATGCGCTCTGCTCTATTCTGAAAAGACTTTTCTAGAGACCAAACACTCATTTTTTATGAGCTCTATCGATCGATGAATGATCATCCGGTAAATAAGCGTGTAAAATGGAATGGCTTGTTTTTATAGGATGCAGTTTTCTTCTGTTTATTGTCCGAGCGAAGTGAGGTCTGAGATTCAAGTCGACGGTTTTGCATTTCTCTTTATTTATGTATTTATAATTATGTCTATATTTATGTTCCGCATTCACGGCGAAACGCAGCAATAGATTTTCATGAAATTTGACATCATCTTTAGTCTTTTGGTATAAGTTTAGTGTCATTTAGATATGTTACTTTCATATAAAAGTGAAACTTTTCATAAAAACCAAATGTTTTCTTTGCAATCAGCTACAACCTATAAATTATTTGTTCTCTCCTCATAAAACAGCAAATTTTTGTGGTGTAATGTACTACATAAGAATACATTTAATTCAACTTTTATTTAAATTTAGTTTACACAGCTTACATAATTCTTTTCAGAATTAAATTCTCTACAATTTTTATTGCAAGAAATTATTTGTTTACTGGTCATTAAAGAAAGTTATTGGACATCAAACGTAGAAGTCTGTGTTTTTCTACTTAGATTTTTTGCATATTTCAACCTTTTTCTCAAAAAATACTTACAATACAGCTTCCAGACTAGTTTTATTCAATTTTTCAGATATTTTTCCATATGAATCCAGAATAAGTTTTTCAAAAACTAGTCCCAAAACAATTCAGCATCGGTGTATTTCACCAGAGGAACTGAATTCCGGGCGAAATCTTTCACCCTGTAAAACTCGCTAATGAAGCGTTTATGGATATATGTTTATAAGAACTTTTTTCTTATTTTTACCTCTACTATCACGTATTAAATTATTTCACCATAATTAAGAATCATCCTGTATACAAGGTTTTTGAAAATTTTGCATTTCAAGGATAAGGAAAAGGAGCCTCCTTCATACGCCAATATTCGAGTAAAAATCAGACTATAGAATTATTCATCATAAATCAGCTGTCGAGTGGATTATAAATTGCATGCAATTCAATATCCCAATGTAACTTATTGTAAACACAGCTGTTGTGTGTACTATTAATTGCATGCAGTGAGGCATGCAATTGATAACTTGAAGTAGCATAGTATTTTCTCCCGACTCTTCTCTGCATTCAACTCGGTAAGCTTTTGATGATAGCAGCATAGCTGTTTACATCAAACTACTAGTAGTTCTGTGAACAGTAGACCTCACGCAGTATTCTCATTCACAAATACCTGATTGAAACTATAGACCTTATGGAATTACAGCAATAGACTGGCTTCTCCACACATCTGTGTAATCACTTGTCAGCTGATTTATGATGAATAAATAATATTCTATAGTCTGATTTCTACTCTAATATGAAGGAGGCTCCTTTTTCCTTTTATATTATCCTTGAAATACAAAATTTCCAAAAACCTTGTATATACGTCGACGCTCAATTTTAAAAGGAACATACCTGTCAAATTTTATGAAAATTTATTACTGCGTTTCGCCGTAAATGCGCAACATAAAAACATATCAACATTTGAACATTCAAACATTTAAACATTAAGAGAAATGCAAAACCGTCGACTTGAATCTTAGACCTCACTTCGCTCGGTCAATTAGCATCGTCGATACAACAACCCAAACAGCCATTAGTCGTTTACACACCGATATCTCGCCGACACGACAGGACAGGACAGAATCTACTCTGATGGGCAGTATTAGAGAAGACTGTGGTTTATAACTGCGCGATGTCTACTGTTCACAGAACTACTAGTTAGTAACTAGTAGGTAACCCGTGTGTATCAATAGAATAAATTTGAAATGAAACTAAATCTCTCATGGATAACTATCAATGGAAATTTAATTTTGGTAACATTTTTCATACTAGCAGGTAGCCTAACCCTTTCAAGGTTCTAATTGAAAACTTGACAAACTGACAACTTGAATTACTGAAATCTTGAGCAATTTGAAATAAACCTATATAACAATCCTCGGTGAATTGAGAATCAATATGAAAAATTTCAAGTTAATCAGTTGAGTAGTTGAGACGTGATGATGCGTCCGTCATTCGTGAATTTCCTATCTTGTATGTTTATAAGCCAATATTCTTTCCTTTATTATATTACTAGCCGTCAGGCTCGCTTCGCTCGCCATATCCGTCTAGCCAGGGGGCTCCGCCCCCTGGACCCCCGACTGGATCGTCCAAGGATGAGATCAGCAGCTCGCTTCGCTCGCCTGCATTTTTCATTGGGCTTTTTATCATATGTTAGGACAATCCAGTCGGGGGTCCAGACTAAACGTCTGGCTAAACGGATATGGCGAGCGAAGCGAGCCTGTGGCTAGTAATATAATATTCCCAGGATTGAAGTAGCAGTGCCCAATCAATTTTTCCGCGATAATGCATTTAAATCTTCAACTTTTATTTAAATTTAGTTTACACAGCTACATAATTCTTTTCAGAATTAAATTCTCTACAATTTTTATTGCGAAAAATTATTTGTTTACTGGTAATTAAAGAAAGTTATTGGCCATCAAACGTAGAAGTCTGTGTTTTTCTACTTGGATTTTTTGCATATTTAAACTTTTTTCTCAAAAACTACACACAATACAGCTTCCAGACTAGTTTTATTCAATTTTTCTGATATTTTTCCATATGAATCCAGCATAAGTTTTTCAAAAACTAGTCCCAAAACAATTTAGCATCGGTGTATTTCACCAGAGGAACTGAATTCCGGGCGAAATCTTTCACCCTGTAAAGCTTGCTAATGAAGCGTTTATGGATATATGTTTATAAGAACTTTTTTTCTTATTTTTACCTCTACTATCACGTATTAAATTATTTTACCATAATTAAGAATCACCCTGTATACAAGGTTTTTGAAAATTTTGCATTTCAAGGATAATATAAAAGGAAAAGGAGCCTCCTTCATACGCCAATATTCGAGTAAAAATCAGACTATAGAATTATTATTTTTCATAAATCAGCTGTTGAGTGGATTATAAATATTGCATGCAATGACGCATGCAATTCAATATCCCAATGTAACTTATTTAAAACACAACTGTTGTGTGGACTATTAATTGCATGCAGTGAGGCATGCAATTAATAACTTGAAGTAGCATAGTATTTTCTCCCGACTCTTCTCTGCATTCAACTCGGTAAGCTTTTGATGATAGCAGCATAGCTGTTTACATCAAACTACTAGTAGTTCTGTAAACAGTAGACCTCACGCAGTATTCTCATCCACAAGTACCTGATTGAAACTATAGACCTTATGGAAATACAGCAATAGACTGGCTTCTCCACACATCTGGGTAATCACTTGTCAGCTGATTTATGATGAATAGTATTCTATAGTCTGTTTTCTACTCCAATATTGGCGTATGAAGGAGGCTCCTTTTTCCTTTTATATTATCCTTGAAATGCAACATTTCCAAAAACCTTGTATATACGTCGACGCGCAATTTAAAAAGGAACATACCTGTCAAATTTTATGAAAATCTATTACTGCGTTTAGCCGTAAATGCGCAACATAAAAACATATCAACATTTAAACATTAAGAGAAATGCAAAACCGTCGACTTGAATCTTAGACCTCACTTCGCTCGGTCAATTAGCATTGTCAATACAACAACCCAAACAGCCATTAGTCGTTTATACACCGATATCTCGCCCACACGACAGGACAGGACAGAATTTACTCTGATGAACAGTATTAGAGAAGACTGTGGTTTATAACTGCGCGAGGTCTACTGTTCACAGAACTACTAGTTAGTAACTAGTAGGTAGCCCGTGTGTATCAATAGAATAAATTTGAAATGGAACTAAATCTCTTATGGATAACTATCAATGTAAATTTAATTTTGGTAACATTTTTCATACTAGCAGGTAGCCTAACCCTTTCAAGGTTCTAATTGAAAACTTGACAAACTGACAACTCGAATTACTGAAATCTTGTATAATTCGAAATAGGCTTATAACAATCCTCGGTAAATTGAGAATCAATATGCAAAATTTCAAGTTAATCAGTTGAGTAGTTCAGACGTGATAATGCGTGAAACATAATTTCCCTATCCCGTACGTGAATGAGCTAGTTGTCTCTTTTATTGACCGAACGAAGTGAGTGCTATCTCGTATATTTATATAAGTCAATTTTTTCCTCTATTATAATATTATAAAGATAGATGATGAAACTTATCTAGTGGAACAGCGAAAAAACTGCTAATTCACTGTTTAATAGTGAGGTCCGCTGAGAAAGATTGCAGAACAGCGTTGTCGGTTCTCTGCCTTCTGTAGGAGGTAGTTGATACCAGTATTTATGTGATGTAATATATAAACTCTCAATTCTTGTTGATAATCTGCCAATTGGAGAGCTTCCTGCCGATGCCGACTCGTCTGAAAGCGCCTGAAAAACGCTTCGTGTGGCTTGGTCCTTATAGACTCATGAACTCCAAAACCACTTCCCGAAGGTTCGGAACCAACCTAAATGTGGTTCCATTCACCTCTTATCATCTTCTTCTTTTATTCACGCAAAAATCAAGGATCATGAATAGACATGCAGATTTGTAGATATTATATTAATTTTATGAGTCTAAAAATTGCTTCCCGGTGGTTCGGAGCCCACCTACAGCTTCAGGTCAACTCATCTCTCATCATCATCCGTCTCATCAACCGCGCACAAGCCTACAGCTAATGTGGGCATCATCCTCAGCAATAAAAGCTTCATCAATACGATTATAATCATTGAAAAATCTGGAATGAATTGTTGGATTATCAATACTAGAGTGAGGTCCACGTTATTAATGGCAGTGTTTGTTTAGCAATGGTATTGCTATCCTTGTCTATCATTCTACAAAGCGGATAGCGCTATCTCTTTCTCGCGTTGCTCTGTTGCCAGATCGTCTTTCAACAATGTAGAATTATTAATTAATTAACAAAATATTTCATCTTAATTTTGAAAATTATGAAATTATTGAAAAATAAAATATAATTGTTATTATTATTATTAAACGAAAATCCTAATTGAATGCTGTAATTCACCCCGAAGACTTCTGCTACTGCAAATATTGACAACAGGGTAAACAGCTAGTTGGAAATTTTGGATTTTCGTTTAATAATAATAATTCGTTCATTAGCATTTGAATAATTGCAATATCCCAGTAATTTAAGTCTGTAAAATATAATATATTGATTGTTTTAAACGAGGATGAACAGTAATAATTTTACATCAATAAACCTGTATCAGCTACCGTCTATAGAAGGCATTGACAAGAGAGAGAGGTTCGGCAACGTTCTTCTCCTATCTTTCTCCACTGCCATTATAATGTGGACCTCAATATACATAAAATGCTTGGTTTTTAGTTTTTGTTCATTTTTTTTTTTTTGTTTCAGGCTTCCATAGTGGAATATGGAGCCAGCAGCCCTAATCTTCAGTACAACAGTACTGCCAACCTATAAGGACAAAATGAGCATGGACGTTATCACAGAGCATGTTGGCAACCTCTCCACGTGTACTACTGAAATTCTACCTTCTATCGACGAGTACTATACAGGTGAGAGTGCAAGTCTTATGGATTTGTACATTAATTCATTTTTTGAACATCAATGCTAAGAAGTTTCTGATTGATTAGGCCTAAAAGATTTTTTTCTCTTCCAATGAAAATGTTTGAGTCGAGCTCATAGTTAACTTTTTCAAATAGTTAAATATTGTAACGACAAAAGTCTATTAAATTTGAGGATAAACAGCACTTTTGAACCTTCATAAACTTTCCAATCTACAATATGTTCATGATACCCATATATTTTAAGACAAGAACAAATAAATATATGCATAGAAGCCAACTTATTCATCTAGCCCAGGGTATTTTGTATTATAGGAAATATGCAACAAAATTCCTATAAGCAGAAGGAGGAGGAGGAGGAGTATGAGGAGGAGGAGGAAGAGTAGAAGGATGAGAAGAGGAGGAGGGGAATGATAAAAAGAAAGAGAATAAGTTTTTTGAATGGACTAGTTCTTTGTATAGTTCATGTTACCAGATCTGCCTACATGAATTTATTCACTAATCTATTATTAGGTCCATCTTGGAAGGTATACGAGTCTGACCCAAAAGTTTGATCTATAAAACGAGTCTGTGTTCTGAGTATATTACAGGTTTCAGTTTATTTTATTCT